>NC_028646.1:78907951-78956807 GCF_001406875.1 Solanum pennellii | reverse complement strand
CAAACACCTAAAAGGGGTTCTTCTTTTCTTTTCCTTTCCTTTGTGTTGGCCATGTTTAGTGAGAGCAAAATTTGGCTCAAGTGAGAAAAAGTTCATACCACTTCTCCATCTCTCCATAAAAAAAAAAATTCACAAAAACCAAGATTTTGCATATTACAAATATTATTACAAAAGGCAGCAAAATTTATGCATTTGACTTAATACACCACTACTCCAAACTCCTAGGCATCCAAAAACCAAAAACAAAAACAAAAAAGGAACTTTTTTTAATTTTTCTTTCTTTTTTTCTTCTTATTATTATATTTGGTTCAACCCCTAAACTTCATTTTTTTTCTCCATATTTTCTTGAAAACCCCATGAGCCATGACTAGTAAGAAAATGTTAACTATTTTGTCATTTTTATGTCTACTTCTTATGGGAGTTTTGCATTACAAACTTCCATTTTGTGGTGCAAATATTGGAAGATTTTATAGATATAAAGGTGATTATTCTATAAATAAGAGAGGTTATGTTAAATCTCACAACAAAGGAAGCTTCTTCTCAAGAGGAATTAATAATATTCCAAATATGGATGAGATTTTTGGTGATGATAAGAGAAAAGTTCGTACTGGTCCAAATCCTCTACACAACAAATAAGTAAGTAATTGTAGGAAGAAAAAAAAATATGAGTTTTATTTGATAATCTTCAACTTTTTTTTTCTTTTCATATTATGTTTTTATTTTTATTATATGGTCTTTTGAAGGAGGGAATGTTTTCAAGAAATCTTGAATTATTGTATATGAATATTGTTGAAAAAAAATCTTGATATTATTGTGTATATGAGATGAGAATTGTTGCACCCCTCTCATGATAATGAGATTTTTTTGTTTTGAGCATATTTTTTATTTGTTTTGTTTGTTTAATAATAATAAATTGATGTAATGGAATTTTTAATCAAAATTGTTGGTAGAGTAACTAAATTGTTATAGTCTCTTTTATCCCTTTATCACGTGGTATTTGGTGTTTTCTATTTTATCTTTTTATTTAGTATAATCTCATAAATCGTAAAGTATAAGAGAACAGTATTTATATTTTGTTTATTTTATGTTATTTTTGATAGATTCTCGGTCTAAAACAAAATATTTAAGGTGTGAAGATTTATATTTTTCCAAACTAGCTAGTAAGGGAATTTTTGTTAAGTTTATTATAATTTTTATTCATTTTTCTAAATTTAGTACTAGAAACAAAAGTATATATAGATCCAAGTACTTCCAAAATATATCTATGAACAATTATTCTATCATGTGGGGTATAATCTTAAACAAGAATAATCAACTTACTAGTACTATTCTATAGTTTTTTTTGTTTTTTTTTTATGTAAAGGATCATTATACTTGAAAAAAGTATCTTAAATAACATCAATTAGTATAATAATTATCATATTAAAACATTAATAATACAAACGTGAATACGTGTGCATGGCAATATACGATCCCATCAACTATACTTTATTTTTATTTTTTGCTTTATTATTATTATTATTTTGTTTGTTAGAAAGGTTCTTTACAATAATCTAACCGTTATTTAAACATTAGAATAATCTCATAGATTTTACTTTAGGTTAATATCATTTTATGATACTTGACAAGATAGGCATATTTGTTCTTGAATTAATTCAAAATGTGTACTCTTAGTTCAAATTACAATCTTCATTTATTATTATAAATAATATGAATTTTCTTTTACACTATAATATATATAAATTAAATTATGGTCTTGTCTACACATCAAATTCAGAATAATAAACTATTTACATTGTTTTAAAATTCAGAATCATTAAAGTTTTAAATTTTGAACCCTCGTTTCTTTTTCTAATTTAGCTCTTAAAATTAGATTAAAAAAAATAAAAAATAATTTTTTTTTTTTGAATTATAAATATGTTTATAATTGGTAAGATGAAAACAAGGGCTTTTATGCAGAAACATGAATTTCTGTAACAATTTCAATAGTTATTTGACCCCACCACCCAATAAAATTGGTGGGGTTCACTTTCGGCTAAAAATCAGTGAAGCTAATAAATTTTCTGCAATTTTTTAATTATTATTTTTTGCCTTTTTGTAGAAAAAAAAATCATTTTAAAAGAGTAAATTATATATTTGGCATGTACATAATAATAAATGAAAGAGACAGGCACTATTTTACCGTTTGGCTCTAACTACTATGCTATTTAAAAAAAAAAAATAAGTTTCATATATATATTTAATTTCTTTTTAATCTAAATAAGTTGATAAAATATTTATTTCTAATCAATAACAAGTATGTGTAAGTCAATTCAGCATAAAGTTCATTTTCATTAGTTAAGGTATAAATCTCTTAAAAAAATTAAATAGAATAATGAATTACGATATGATGTGATAGTCTAATTATATTACTAATTAACTCTTATTATTTATTGCACTTTGTGCTCCATTTTACTACTGCTTTAAATATTCTTTTTGTGTATTTTAAAAAAATTATTTGATAATTTTGATCATGAGCATAAGCGGAGCTAGACCTTCAAAGTTACTTTGTATTTATTATAAGAATCTATTTAACCGTTAATATGCATAAATAATTTATCAAGAAATCGAATAAATTATTGTGTATTTTAATAACCTAAAATTTGAAATCATATGCTAATTAACACACAATTATTTGGAAAATGAAATTCCCCAAAAGTTTAAAATATATTTATTTTGTACTGTAAACATGTGAATGGTTTGTAGTATTAAATTTCTTCTGCAAAGTGTAAGACGAATGTGGGCATTTATTGCTCTTGGTAAACACATTATTATAATTTTAAGTCCTTTCATCAAATTGAGTGGTTCAAATTTAAATAGGTACAAAAACCATAGTACTAATTATAATAATTCTGTTCATAATTTAGAATGATTTTCTTTTTTATTCATGATGACATTTTATTTATTTTTTTCCTCTAGCTTTAGGAACAGCTAAGCTATCATTTCATTTATTTCTTTTTCACACCCTCTTTTTCTCTTAAGTTTAAAAATTGAAATTAAACAATAATTTATGAGGGAAAGTATTATTAAGTTGCTAACTTGCTATACATGAACTTCTAAAGAAGAGATATTGCATAATGCTGAATCATCAAATTCTTACTAATGAGGTGTGAGAGGTCGGTTATAATATATTCTGATAATAGTAGAAGTGGGTCGAAAAAAATTAGACGGAGGCGATTGAACATTATATGACGTATCTTAGTTTATTAAGGACACGATCATGATAGGAAGGTAGGAAAGTCGAGAATTTTTATGTAGAAAGATAGAGTATAGTTGAGTGTTATCGTACTTTTACGAGGGAAAATCAGAGCTCCTCTCACTATAACAGAATATATGCGCAAATTAATAACGAGTATTAAAGTTTTACCAACATCAGTTAATTGCCATTAATCCAATGTCGTTATAGATTTTAGCAACATTCATAAAAAGTGCTAAAATGTAATTGTGACTAGAAAAATTGCCGCTAAAATAATATATTTAATATTATCGTTAATTGTTGCTTAAGATCATTTTCAGGGTATCGTCTTCTCTCTTTTGCGTAGTTACTAGTGCATTAGTTAGTTTAACGCAATATTTTTTTTTATCTATTGCGTTATTTTCTTTGTTCATCTTGTTATTATTATCTTTTTTTAATCTTATTTTAATTATATTTTTCTTAACTCGAGAATTTATCAAAAATAACTCTCGTAACGATGAAAAAAAAAAGTAAGTAGGAAATGCATGTACTATTGAAGATGATTTTTGTGGTGGTCTATCAATTGATTTGTGTACTAGAAAGAAAAGAAACATGTGCATGTTTGTTGCTACTAAAAAAGAAAAACTAATTAGGTGGAGGGAGGAGGATGATATCATTATTAAACATTTTTTGCTGCTTAAATGTCAAAATGCTAATGTGGAGGTTTGTCCCAAATATAATGATTATTCAACAATATTTTGACCAATTTATAATATCATGCTGATCTCACCATGAAGTTATTCTTGTCTACTAACTCTATTATATTCCATAAAACAGTAAAAAGTTTTTTTAAAAAAAAGAAAGAGTAAATTGCCACCAAAAAAAATGTGAAAACACATACATATTGCTACTCAATATTCATCTTTAAGTAAAGTTTAAAAAGAGGAAAATATATACGTGTATCGTAATCTTATTCTCTTATCGCCAAAACTAACACGTATGTACATTGGGGAATAATAATAACTAAAATCCAAATCATTTTTTAAGAGAATTGAATTAAGGGAGATTCAAAAAGATCACATGAATAGTTTCGATTAAGTCTTAAATGACGTCAGATTAAAGTCTCATATTAAAAGGTAAAATCATTTTTTAAGAGAATTAAATTAAGGGAGATTCAAAAAGATCACATGAATAGTTTCGATTAAGTCTTAAGTCACGTCAGATTAAAGTCTCATATTAAAAGGTAAAAAAACATTTTTTTAAAAGATGATTTCATATTAAGAGCTTGAATTTAACTCTTTAACTTTAAATTTGATGTTTAGAAAAATAAAAAAGAGAGTCAATGATATGACATGAAATGTTAATAATCGAGTGTTTATATATATATATAGAAAGTTGGACAAGGTATATTAATTTTGACAAATTTTTCTCTTAATAGGTTAGGATCTAGTAATAAAAACAAAATGCGATCACGCGGATTAGACACATATCATGAATTTAAAATTTTTAAATTAAAAATATATTTTTTTCTTTATTCTGTGTCGATATACTTGCATTGACATTTCAATCAATTTTTATTTCGTGTCGATATACTTTCATTGAGATCTCGATTAATTTAAATTCTCTATATAAGAATTTATTAAAGGTGGAAAAACACTTCCTACTAGAAATTTTCTTCATATTCATAATTCATACTATTCTAATCATCCCACCATATAACGCTCGAAAACAAATTATTTAATTTACTTTCCCATGTAGTAAAGCAGCACATACAACCTAGCTGTGAGGTTGCACATATGTCTACAACAAATAAGATAAATGAGTTTTATTTTTTTTCATTTTCACAAGAAAAAGATCAAGATGAAACAAACACTTTATAAATTATATATATATATATATATATATATATATATATATATATANTAAGATAAAGAGACTACATTGATACTCATATAGTTAGGTTAAACCAATAGAATAATATATATATATATATATATATAACTCCACTTAAGAGTAGTTGTTTTCTACTCAATTTGTTTTTGGTTTTATACATTTGTCACATCCTTTTCTTCTAATATACTATATATTATATACCCTTGTCTTCATGGCTCTGATTCCCACCACTTTAATTTAACCTTTTGTGAGAGAAAGACAATTCTTAAACTCCATACAAAACACTAGGGGAGATCTAGGGGTCGATAGGGTGTTCATCTAATTTTTGTAATTATAAAAATTATATTTTATATATAAGGTACGTAAATATTTTTATTTTTTACTTATATACGAATTTTGAATTTTTTCTTACGAGATTAGATGTTAACTCATTGGTATAGGAGGATTTGAAATTCAATTTGAGGTAATTCCAAGTTTAAATCTCAGACATTTTGCCATCGACACGCATTGTATAGTTTATGAAAGGTTCGTAAATGATACTCTTTGAGTACTTTCAATTTATTTTTATTAGATTAATTTGACGTGAAATTTAAGAAAATAAACAAGAGTTTTACATCTCAATATCTTAAACTAAATTATATGAAAATGTTTTATATGGTCTTAAATATGTCATTTAAAGATTGCTACTCAATAATTGTCAAAAAATAAAAAGAACTACATTATGTAGATGAATTGAAAGGAAATATAAACTGAGCCGTCTTGGTTAGAAAGCGTTTTATCTTAAATATATAATTTTTCAACGTTAATTTTGATTTAATCAAATTTCAACAACACTTAACGAAAAATAACAAAAATAAATATAAAACAAACAAATTAAACGAAAGGGATAATCCTAGATAACCTTTTCACATATTTGTATGTGAAAATAGTTTCACTAAAAAATTGAGCAACTTCAAATTCTATTAATAAAATTTCCCAAGAACTGATATTTTCCCTTAGCTACTCTGAGAAAGGCAATAAATGGCCAGTCATTGATGTACTGAAGAAACTGTGAACATCAGAAGAAATTAGTCAAAATAGAACACTCTTTTTTGTACTTATTTTTTAGAAAAAAATAATCAAATGTATACTTTAAGAAAAGGTTTACGCACGTTATTTATTAAAAAGTTTAGCTTATTTAGATCATTATTTGTTAACTAAAAATAACATATATGAATCAAATTTATAATGGATGACGTACATAAATAAATATTTTCTTAAAGTTAGATAATATATTTTTATTTTTATTCTTTTATAATAATTATAGCGTACGAGCCAATTCATAGCCTTGTCGATCAAAGCTTGGATAGATAAAAAGACATATATAACGTAGTAACTTGTTTATTTTTTAATGAAAATCGCTGGCAGCGATTTTATTGAATTTTTTTTTTTTTTAAAAAAATGAAACGCTCCTACTGGAGTGATTTGTGACTTTTCAAAATAAAATAATTAAAAAGATCGATCGCTGCCTAGACAGCGATTTTAATTTTTTTTAAAAAAAATCATATTTTACAAAATCGCTGCAGTTGCATCGATTTTGCTTTTTCCAGCGGAGAAAATCACTGTTGCTCCAGCGATTTTGCCGTTTTTGTTAATATAAAATTTTATATACCATTTTGGATTTTTTGTTAATATTTTATACCTTTTAGACTCCGAACTCGACATATATATGCCTCGTGAAATTTATAACCCCAAAGAGCTGACAATAATATTATGTTACAATATATTGTCTTGAGGTCACACAACATGTTGCAGTGCATAAAAAGCAAAATTTTATTTATTAGTGTCCTTCATCTTTACATTATATACTATTGATATAATTCTATAATATTCTAAAATTTTATAATGTATAATTAATTAACCTTCTATATTCTCTTTTGGTTCATCGATAATCTAGAGATGTATACATACATTTATAGTACAAAGTGATTTTCATGTGAAAATTGAAAGGTAATATAGACATTACAAAGTCTTCAATGTAGAGTAAAAAAATTACAATGGAATGTGCCAAAAGATCGAGATGATTGACTCGAGAACTAATTTTATTCTGGGCTCTATTGTAGAATTCGGATCTAACTATCGAGTCAGAGGCGATGGGAATACGTTTATCTTTAAGTACTACAATATTTGATTCTATTTCCATAAATCAATATTCTTCCCTCTGAGTTATAGTCGAAACTTAAAATGTATAAAAGATAGGAGAAAATCCATTGCACAAAAAGTGATTAAAATACAAGTAGATTAAAGAGTAGAATGAATCTAAATACAAACAATTACACAATAATTTGAGTATACTCTATCTCACTCGTGAGATTACACTAAAATTACATATTAAAAACAACAAAAAAACCATTATAGTTTCATAATCGGGTTTGGAGAAGGTAAGAAGGCCGGAGCATCATTGTTGGTGGAGAAAGGGCAAAAAAAATTTGGACCATTTCTCGATTTGTGCGTGTCATCCTTGCGCAGGGGCCATGCTAATCTTCTCTGTATCGTTCCAATTTTATCGGATGTCCCCGAAGGGACAAATATAAGTGCTTCCCTAGAGTTCTTATTCCGCTGTGAAGTTATATGTATGTTCGATGTGGGAGAAACATAAAAGAAGATAAATTAAATAAAAGTGATTGCTTTAGTCCTACAAGTTTGGAAACTGAACATTTCTTCCAATTCTAAGAACGTTTATTTCGAAATCAGCCCCTTATTTCTTCGTTTATAACTAACTAGACACATGCGCCCGTGCTAGCACGGATATAATATTTGTTATTTTTTGTTTCTCGTTTATGTGACACAGATAAAATTTAGAGAGTCAATCAAATTTTAATATGATTTTTAAATATTTTAGTTGTTAACCATTGTAATTTATAGTACATTAACGTAATTTTAAAATAATATATGTTACTTTCCTTGTCCAATATATGTAGCAGAAATAGAATTTCAAATCAATATGTTGTTAATTATAGTACAGAACCATACATGTAAAACAAACATATTGACTGCCTCCTATGTGGTTCGGATGGAATAACTAAAATATGACTAAGAAATATAATTACGTAACACGAAATGTCAAAAACCTCAAATCAATAAATAAGCTGAAATTAAAACAAAAAAATGTGTAATTAAAAAAGAAATAAAAACTGACGTTGGCAAGATTTGAACCGCAGAATTTGAGGCTGGTATGTCAAGCCTAAACCAATAGGTCAAACTACTAATTACGTAAATAAGCACATAGCTGAAACAGACATGTTGGGTCAATATTTGTTTATTTTTGTTCTTTTTTATGTGACACAGATAAAATTTAGAGAGTCA
This sequence comes from Solanum pennellii, assembly GCF_001406875.1. NCBI lineage: Eukaryota > Viridiplantae > Streptophyta > Magnoliopsida > Solanales > Solanaceae > Solanum > Solanum pennellii. The sequence continues at coordinate 78,948,355 of NC_028646.1, read as the reverse complement.
ATTAAATTTTAATATGATTTTTAAATATTTTAATTTGTTAATCATTGTAATTTATAGTACATTTACGTTATTTTAAAATAATATATGTTACTTTCCTTCTCCAATATATGTAGCACAAATAGACTTTCAAATCAATATGTTGTTAATTATAATACGGAATATACATGGAAAATAGACATATTGACTACCTCCTATGTGGTTAAGATGGAATAACTAAAATATGACTAAGAAATATAATTACGTAATACGAAATGTCAAAAATCTCAAATCAATAAATAAGCTGAAATTAAAACTAAAAATGTGAAATTAAAAAAGAAATAAAAAATGATGTTGGCAAGATTTGAACCGCAGAACTTGAGGCTGGTATGTCAAGCTCAAACCAATAGGCCAAACAACTAATTACGTAAATAAGCACATAGCTGAAACAGACATGTTAACCTTCAGTTGTTTGCTCATTGTCTAAGTAGTAGATATGGCTTACAAATTTCCCTAACTTTTGAATGTATAAAAAATTTACCCACAAAAGTTTTAGAAATATTTAGTTATTTTATTTCTCCAAGAAGTATTTTTAGAAATATCGGTATCGATTACATCATACGTTATGTCTTTCTTTTATCCATAGATACCAACAAATTGAATCGATTCTACTGATCGATATATTAAATGGAATGGTAATTTTTGACATATTTAGTTAGATTACATCTCCGTTTCGTTATCTTTCACTCTTCTTGTATAGGCTGAGAAAGGCCGGATGGAGTTAAGTCGAAGATTATAATGGTCTTTTATAAAATCCACAATAAAAATAAATAAAGATGTTAAATGATTCATCTCGATGTTTACATCAAACTATAATCGAGTTATCCTAATTAAGCGATAAAATCAAAGTAAGAACACGTATTAAACATAATTAAGTAAATAAAAGTACATCATCTCTAACACCGTCATCCACTATTAAAGCCGTTAAGCAGAAAGAAAGAAGTCTCAGTAACACTAACACATAATCCTTATAAAAGCAATAAACTTTACTTCATAGGAGTTTATTTAATTTCAATTAATGGTGTAGCAGATACAAATAAAAAAACAATTCCATGAGCAAAACAAAAACATAAAATTTTCTTTTAGGCAACCAAAGTAAAGCCTCTGTTCTTTCCCTAACATTTCCATTTTTCCATCCTTATTTTTCTAATTTGTTTTCCTCTATAACTAGAGGGATGAGAAAATCGGGACACCGGGTAAAGTAGCTCCTGCATCTACTATGAACATGTTACCTGAAACATATTCCGAGGAATCGTGGATCAGGTAACGTACAACTGAAGTTAAAGCGGGATGTGATGTTCCATGTGTTCTCAACGGAATAGTTCTCAGTTCAATGTTTTTAAGCCAGTCTTTTTGTATGAGACCCTCTGTTATCTCAGATTTGAAAAGTCCGGGTGATATTGAGTTCACTCTGATCTTGTATGGTCCCAATTCGAGGGCCAACACCTGTTACGTTTGAAGGATACAAGGATTGATCAGGCTGTGAATCAGAACGAGAAGAAAACAATACAGAGGTCTGATAAGTGTGCATTACGACACAGTTCAGAGTACATTCCGAAAGCAGAACATCTTGAACAATGCCACAAGTAATATCCATGAAGCATAAGCTATAAACAACTATAAAAGAATCGCAGCCAAATGACTGAAATGCGCGAGGCATCACATATATAAAGTTTAACCAGGTAGTAAGACAACTGGAAATGTTATCTGCTTAGATTTCTCATTGATGAGCTTAATGCCTCCACATTTACCATAACTAGATCCACATTTCTGGCTCGATCATAGTTCACAAGAGCGTTGCAAGACAACTATCTTAGAGTACTCACTATTCGTCAGTGATACACTACTATAGTCTATTGTCACGAACCATTTTGCACAACAAATATGTGAATCTACATTCGTACGTCTCCAGAGCATTTAAATGTATATATAAACCACATTGTATAAGAAAAACAAGACACTACCTTTGTAATGCTGTTGAGAGCTTCCTTTGAAGACGCATAAGCAATACCACCTGGTAGTTGTCCACGATTAATACCAGCGATAGAAGAGATATTGATTACAGATCCTCCTTGATTAGCAGCGCGCATATGCATACAAACATATTTGGTCACCAACCATGCCCCTCTTAAGTTCGTTTTGTGGATCTTCTCCCATTCCTCCTCCGACAACTCCAGAGGAGAACGCACACTGCCTATAAGATAAAACGAATAGATTAAACGTTACACAAAGCCAAATACTAAAACTTAACGAATCTCTTTCACATATTCTACATAATTCTAACCAACTAATATCTGTATAACTCTAACCAGCTAACAAACAACTGCTTATTAATCAAGATGGATAGCAAATTATTAATCATCACATACACATTGGAAAGCTAGGAATAAAACTTTTAACTAAGCAACAAATAGTAATATCCACCAAAAGATACAAATTGGCTTATTTTTTAGTATTATTATCTTTTTCTCGATAGCGTCTAATCTCTGGCCCATTTTCAAATAATTGGTGGAATTACTTTAATATATTGCAAATCGTTTCCTTTTTCAAAAAAGTTCATGTACATAATTTTTTTTATAGAACAATGCAAATACTTTTTATTTTTTTAAGAAATGATTTCAAATGGAAATTATTCTTCCACAAACTATTCTTTCAGAAAAAAAAAAATATCCAAAATTTGTACATGTAACTCCTAGTCCTTGATAATGACCTTTAATTGAAATTCAACTAAAATTTATGCGAAGAGTTGAAAATATATTATATTGGTCAAAATTACGACTTTTTCGCGAGTTTCATATTCAATCATCAGTCACTTTTTCGCGAGTTCCATATTCATAACTAGTCATTTCAAGTTCAACTATCGGTTGTTTCTCGTTCCTAATCTATCGCTAATACTTGGGTACGCTAAAATACTGAATTCAATTCGATAATTTATCAACCAATCTCACCTCGAAAGCCGGCGTTATTAACCAAACCGTCGATACGTCCAAATGCATCCCAAGCTTTCTGTACGGCGGCTTCAATGGCAGAACCATTAGCGCTAACGTCAAGCTCAATCGCTACGGCACGTAAATCCTGACTCGAATTCGTCGATCCGTTCGATGAATTCGAGTTGATTTCATCACATAGAGATTGCAATCGATCGATTCGACGAGCGGCAGCTATGATTCTACAACCAGCTTTTGATAAATCGGAGCAGAAATCTCTACCGATTCCCGATGAAGCTCCGGTAACCATCACCACTTTTCCGGCGAGTTCTCCCCATGGCTCCAGCTGGCGCACGGATTTAGCATGCGTCTCCATTTTTTGTTTTTCTTTTTTTTTGTGGTTTGTTATTATGGAAATAATGAGTACTGGAGTCATTACTACTAAATATATAGAGAGAATGAAGAGTACATTGAATTTGGTGGTTAAAAAACTAAATGACAATATCACCCTTTCACAGACGTTTGATACAAGGAATAAGAATAAAAATTCAAAATAAAGACGATGAATTATTTTATCTCATATTTATTTATGAAAAATTAATAAGTTTTAAAATATATTTTATACGTCATCAATACTAACAAGGTAATTAAATCACAAACATTTAATTGTTACTTATTATTTTTAACATATTCAAATAACTAAATAGGAATGGAGAAGTATCTAATTAGATAAATAATACTATATATTATTACTTAATTATAGTTAAATATTAAAAATTATGTATACAATATATGCATTTTATAGTTATTTATTTTAACAATTGACATATATTCGAACATTTGATGATTTGAAGTTGCCTCTTGATTTCCGGTTTTCTAATTTAACGACCAAGACTTGACTAAATAATTATTTATGTTGACTATTCTTTGACTAATAATTATATAATTAATGTGGTCAACCATCAAGTGTGTGTAAAATATACATTTCATCCCAATGATTTTTAATTGTCACGTTGTGTTTCTAAAGTCAATTTGACTAATTTCAAAAGATACATTTAATTAAATATATTAAAACAATAATTTAAATACAAAAAAATTACACAAAAAGTTATATAATTTATAATTTTTTGTATCATATATATCAATATGATAAAAAATTATATTTTAAAATGTTAATCAAAATTTATATTGTTTGATTTTCAAAAAGAAGCAGAAGGAGTAATTATTCTTAATAAAATATTTTCTTCGTTTTCATTTATTTACTTGATTTTAATTGTGAATAAAATTCAAGTAAATAACTTTTTGTTTGTAAATTTTGTAATATTTTAAATTACAAAAAATAATATTTTTTAATGTATAATATTTGTAAAATGGGGAAGTACTAAAATTTAAAATCATATACTAATGGTACGATATGATTTAAAATAATAATAATCAATTTCCATCTTGCTGCTTCTCCCTTTCTCTGTATTTTACATTTACTTTTTTCTTCCCCTTTCCAATTTCTCAGACTTTCCTTTTATTTTCCCTTCAACTTTCATTTCCATAACAACCACCCATCACACACCAAACTTTGATATAAAATATTTAGTTACTATTATAAAGTAAAATTTAATTAAATAAATTTGAACAACCACGAGAAATATAATAAAGCATAACATAAAAGATTAACATTACTTTATTAACGAGTGAGTGTAACTTAAAAGAATCTTAATAGCAGTTGATTGACTAGATTTTCATCTTGTTAGTAACAGTTCGAATTATGTCTATACATTACGATCTATCTATGAAACCTCTAACATGACTGAGTAACGTCTAGCGAAACAAGGACACAACATATCTTAAGCAAACTAACATGAAATGCTGAAATCGTATACACAAACTGAACAAATGTAGTTTCCTCTACAACTAGAGGGATGAGAATATTGGGACACCTGGTAAAGTAGCTCCAGCATCTACGATGAAAATGTTGCCTGAAACATATTCTGAGGAATCGTGGATTAAATAACGTACCATTGAAGTCAAAGCGGGATTTGATGTTCCATGTGTTCTCAAGGGAATGGTTTTCAATGCAACAGTTTTAAACCAGTCCTTTTGTATGAGGCGCTCTGTTATCTCAGATTTGAAAACTCCCGGTGATACTGAGTTCACTCTGATCTTGTATGGTCCCAATTCGATGGCCATCACCTGTTACATTTGAAGAGTACAATGCTTTATGAGGCTGTAAATCAGAACGAGAAGAAAAACATACTAGCGTGCATTACTATACACTTGACGTTGCACCAGACTGCTGCCAAAGTTGAATTGGATGAGATCTAATGATAAGGACAAATCATATTGATTATGATTTCTACCACTAACAACCATTAGGTACTAGTGACAACGCCAAGAGTAATATCTTAAAAGCGAAAGCTACCAAGAATCACAGCCAACAGACTGAAGTTTGTGAGGCATCCCATCATACATGTAAAGTGGGTGGCAACTATCCTTGGGCACTCTTCCTTAGAACTACTGCACAATATATATATATCCTCAATATGTTGGACCATTTTGTATATTCACATGTTTCCAGCATATTTAGATGGATTCTATAAGGTTGTATATGAATTTATCTTCCTTTTCTCCATTGTTGTTCAAGGAGCTACCGATGTCAGAAACATAACATAATGTAATGAAATTTGAATGCTTCGAGATGACAGAAGAGACTGATTAACTTAATAAAATCATGTATGCTTGTCTTCATATAATTTCATGCAATTTCGGTGAAGCTAGCTTAAATTTTTAACTCCCAGAGGATCGATCACATAGTATAGAAAAACCAAGAGACTACCTTTGTTATGCTGTTAAGAGCCTCCTTTGAAGAAGCATAAGCAAGACTGCCTGGTAATTTCCCACGATTAAGACCAGCGGTAGAAGAGATATTAATAACAGATCCTCCTTGGTTAGCAGCACGCATATGTATACAAACATATTTGGTCACCAACCATGCCCCTCTTAAGTTCGTATTGTAGATCTTCTCCCATTCCTCCTCTGACAAATTCAGTGGAGAGTGCACACTGCCTATAAGAAACAAATGACAGATTAGTCGACACACAACCAATTACTAAAAGGTAAGGAAGGAGATAGCCCCAGCCTCCATGGGCAAGGATAATGCTATAGAAGTCCTAAACAACTTCATTTTCTGCCGATTCGCCCTACCTGTCTCCTGCCCTACTATGAACCATCACAAACCGCCCCCCACCCACCCATCCACCCACAAGAACCCAAATAAAGAACATCTCTTCTGGAAGTCAGCTGGGCATTTCAAAACTGCAAACGTGCACCAAAAGCAGCATCCGAAAGTCATCAAAAACAGTAACACCTTCCATTGACAAGCTTGGGGGAAGAATTTCTTAGATTAATACTAGTCGTATTAAAATGGATTTATGATATTTGCCAAACTAGCTATTCATTAACTCATTAATTAAGGTGATAGCAACTAAAAATAAGAATCATGGACGAAGTTCATACACACATTAGAATATTAGGTACATCATCTTTCACATAAGTACCTAACTATATCACTTTTCCTTTTCCACATACGTTCGACTACCTAACTTTATATCCTAATTCACAACCTTCACGTTCTCCTATCTAATATCATGTCCTCAGTAAGTTAAATGACAGCATATCCTGTCGAATCAACTCTCCTCAATACTTCTCCCACCTAACTCCAGCTCTCCTTCAACCCGCCCATCGCCAACTTCTCACACTACGGTACTGGAATATCCACACATCTCCTCTTCTTCCACAAACTATTCCTTCAACAAATAGCCTTTTAATTTAACTAAAATTTGTGCAAAAAATTGAACTTTTACATCTTTCTAATGTTGATCAACAGTTCAACTTCAAAATAAAACTTTTGAACAATTGACTACTCAATCATCAATTGCCATATTCATTGTTTAACATTTATGCATCAGAAATTCAAAACAACACAAAATCAAATCCAAAAATTATCAAAATCACCTCGAATATCGTGCAATCATAAGAAAAAATTGACAATTTATCAGTCTCACCTCGAATTCCAGCGTTATTAACCAAAACATCGATACGTCCAAAGGCGTTCCAAGCTTTCTGCACGGCGGCTTCAATGGCAGCATCATTCGCGCTAACGTCGAGCTCAATCGCTACGGCTTGAATCTCCTGACTTGAAATTATCGATTCGTTCGAGGAATTCGAGCTGTTTCCGTTGATCTCATCGCATAGAGATTTCAATCGATCGATACGGCGAGCGGCGGCGATGATTCTACAACCAGCTTTTGATAAATCGACGCAAAATTCTCGACCGATTCCCGATGAAGCTCCGGTGACCATCACCACTTTTCCGGCGAGTTCTCCCCATGGCTCCAGCTGGCGTCTTACTTCAGCATGGTTCTCCATTAATTTTTTAATTTTATTTTTCTCTTTTGTCGCTATAGAAATAGTGAGTACTGAGTAATAATTAGTATGAAAGAAAAATGACAATATTATCCCTCTCATTTTGAGTGTTGTATAGCTTTTGAATAAATGACACGAAAGACCCTTATACTTATTTCGATGTGTTTATAGATTTTAGTTAGACGTATAAAATTATTCAAAGCGTCTAATTTTAATTCTCACCAATTGTATATGTGTACAATGTCTAATTGAGTTCGTTGATGTTTTATAAATTAAAATATAGTTACTATTACGAAATAAGTTATTATTTCATTTTACACAGTTTGATTTATGCAGTATCTCTTCTTGCGGGATTACAGATATGTTGACGTTATTTTGATTTTACAAATATAGCATAGAAAATTTAATCTTTTTCGTATCGTCAAAAAGTTAGAAGAATGATTTTGTATTGAAAATATCTCAAATCATGATGATATGAAATTCTCATATCATGATCTTTAGAAAATATAAAATCACATCTTATGATATGAAATTACTGTAAAATTACATATTCCACACGCTAATTTTATCTCATAATTTTAAAATAATATCGCATTATCAAACACCTACGACACTTTATTTATTCTTGTAGTGAAGCCAAAACACTAATCTAATTCCATCCATTTCCAGCAACCTTTAAGCACTAGCCTGGCAAAAGTAACTTTGTGGAAAACAGCTTTTTAGCTGCCTTTAAAGTATATTTTAAGTTAATTATTGTACTTACAATTTTTACACAAATCAATTATCAAGTAATTATAAGTGTATTTTCATGTTAATCATTAATAAATAATACTTAAACATATTAAGATTTACCGAGTTTATCAATGATAAAAAACTTATTTATATTCAATATTATCAAATCGATAGATATATAATACACATTATATATTTATAATTCATTTACATGCATTTTCAAATTACTAATTATAACTATAATTTGATGTAAATATCGAATGCGATAAAAAAAATGAGTGCCACTTTTGACAGTGAGAAAGGTAGTAGACACTGACTATATTTGTAAAGAAATGAGTCATGTAGAATATTTTAAAATAATTTATGAGGAAAAAAAAGTAGTTTGTTCGAATCTTTTAAAAGATTAATAATAATAAATAATATTTTATCATAAAGTTCTCTGAATTGCAGTTTCTCTTGTTTCCTTTTCTCTGAGATGCTGTTTGGTCTTTTCACTCTCATGGAGAATCAAAATTGATGCTGCTTTGATATTTTTGCCTACCTTTATAATTACTATTATTCCCGCTTTCTATTCATGTTTTCCATTTTTTAATATATATATAATAGTAATAGTATATCAATTCAACGTAATTTTACGAGTAAAGTCTGAAAAAATAATAATGTACATATACTTTGCCTTTTTTTTTTGAGTTAAAAAAAAGTTATTTTCGATCAATTCATTTCTTTAAAATATATAAACCAATATACATGTTTTTTTCTTTTTAGTGAGAATGTTTAGATTACGTTGCCTGCATTTTCACTAATTCAATACGAAAAAGATAGATTTAAAATTTAAAGTTTATGAATTTTTATAAAAAAAGTTTCACAAAAAAAGAATATGAGCAAACATTGCTGAATTTTCCTGAATTTATTGACTATATATTCAATGGTGAAATTAAAAAGTTCGTTAAGAATATTTAGTCTTTAAAAAAGGAAATTCTTTTATGAAAAATAATATTATGTTTAACGAAACGAAGGATCAAACTTGAGGCTTATGCTAGGATATTCAAGATTTAATATAAATTTATAAGAATTATTATTTATATTCTATACATAATTTTAAGTTTTCAATAAAAAATATGTCTACTTATCTTACTGTAATATACCCCAAATTGGATATAAACATGATATTATCTTCTATAATCACTAATTAATAAAAGATTATGCCTACTAAATCTTAGCTTGACAATTGAATCCTAATATGTCATATCCATTTTGACTATTGTGCCCACTCCTTGCAATATTACTGCTTCTTTGTTTAAAGTCGGTATACGAATAAAATCTCATATTAATAATTAATAAAAAAAATTTATATCAGAAGTATAAATATTTTAATGATACAAAACGTTTAATAAAACAAAATCACACAAACTTAGTTCAAAATAAATGATATTACACCTCAATATAACATAATATAAATTTAATATGATTATCAAATATTAAAAATATAAACGAATCTTTTTAATTTTTCATCTAGTATTCAATAATTATATTAAATCTGAATTTGCATAAAAAACCCTTACATGAGATAAAAAATAATCTTTTAATAAAAATAGTTTCATATTTATAAAATTTAAATTCAAAATTATCGTAACTAATCATGAACGAGTACTTACCATTTCAATATGTTTACGAAAGTGTTGGTATCATAAAAAGTAAAGCTTCCCAAAAGCCCTCAGCTTTTATATCTTTGTCTGCCATTGAATTCCCATAAACAAACAAATCACTATCACATAAATTCCCACAAAAACCTCGTCCTTCTACTCTCCTTTTTTTTTTTCTATACAAATTTTCCTCTTAAATAACACTTGTTTAATAACTACTATATACTATTTCATTCTTTTGAAGAAAAAAAAATGAACTATTTTTAGCTCATTGAGTTATTACTTTGTCTCACTTGCCTAGTTGAGAGTTAAAGCAGAAGAGAAAAAACACAAGTTGTTTCTGTTTCTGGGGTTCATTAATAAGTTCTTGAATGAAGAAAATGAGTTTCATGAAGTAAAGTTTGAATCTTTTTTGTGTTTTTTCCATTATTTTGGTACACAAAGTTTGGGGTTTGTTCTGTTTTTAAGCTAATCTTGAAAAAAAAAGAAGAGTGTTTCATGAAGGAAAGTTTGAATCTTTGTTGTGTTTTTGTGAACCCCATTTGATTTTTGTGCTTCCTAAAGTCATATTCTGATATTCTAGAGAAAAAAAAAATGATAACAGTTTCAGACCTTTATCATGTTCTAACTGCTGTAGTTCCACTTTATGTAGCTATGATATTGGCATATGGCTCAGTGAAATGGTGGAAGATTTTTAGTCCAGATCAATGTTCAGGAATCAATAGATTTGTGGCTCTTTTTGCAGTTCCATTGTTATCTTTTCACTTCATTGCTTCTAACAATCCTTATGCTATGAACTACAGGTTCATAGCAGCTGACACATTACAAAAGGTTATTGTTCTGGTTGTTTTAGCTATTTGGTCAAGAATTAGCTCAAGGGGGTCTCTTGAATGGTCCATTACTTTGTTTTCACTTTCAACTTTGCCTAATACTTTAGTTATGGGAATCCCTTTGTTAAAAGGGATGTATGGTGATGCCTCAGGTAGTTTAATGGTTCAAATTGTTGTTCTTCAATGTATCATTTGGTACACTTTGATGCTTTTCTTGTTTGAGTATAGAGGTGCTAGAATGCTGATTGCTGAACAGTTTCCTGATACTGGAGGATCAATTGTTTCATTTAAAATTGATTCTGATGTTATTTCATTAGATGGAAAAGAACCATTAGAAACTCAAGCTGAAGTTGGTGATGATGGGAAACTTCATGTAGTTGTTAGGAAATCAGCTAGTTCAAGGTCTGAAATTTTTTCAAGAATGTCACATGGTCATAACACTGGTGGTCTTTCCATGACACCAAGACCATCCAATTTGTCTAATGCTGAGATTTACTCTTTGCAATCTTCAACAAATATGACCCCTAGAGATTCAAATTTTAACCATAATGATATATACTCAATGGTGAATGGGAAAAATAATGCAAATATGAGTCCTAGGACATCAAATTTTGGTAACTTGGGATTTGATGAAGAGAGTGGATTTGGGAAGACTAATATAGGGTACCCTGCACCTACTAATGCTGGGATTTTTTCTCCGGCAATCGGACCGGGGACAAAAAAGAAGGCTAATGGGACAGAAAGTGGAAAAGATCTTCATATGTTTGTTTGGAGTTCAAGTGCTTCACCAGTATCTGAAGGAGGGATTCATGTGTTCAGGGGAGGTGACTTTGGTAATGAGCTTGGAATTGGACATTACTCAAAAGGTTGGGCACACACTTAAATTATTTACATGTCTAAAAACTCATGTCATTTAAGTACTCTTTTGTATTTTTGTTGGTTTTGGTTATGTTGTCTTGATTGAGTACTCTATTTTAATGATATAGCATGTGGTCATGTCCTTTTCTGTTTAATAATTTAGTTGGTTTTGGTTGTATTTTCTTGGGATGAGTAGACTTTTGTAGTTTTCTTTTGTGATCCCTATGCTTGTTATAAAGATTTTTTAATTTGTGATTCACTAGAGAGAAATATGTGATGACAACAACAAATCCAATGAAATTCGGGTGGGGTCTGAGGAGGATAGAGTGCACACATACCTTACTCCTACTTCACAGAGGTAGAGAGGCTGTTTACGAAAGACTAGTTCTTTCGCATATCAGAGCAGAGAAAAATATGTGAATGAACTGTTTTTGTTATGTTGAGCCTGCTGCATAATTGAGTGGCATTCTACTATAGTTTTCTTGTTTGAGGTCTAGCTTTGTCCTTTCTTAAGGGAATTCCTGAAATTATGATCCTCTTTTGTCTCCTCGGTGAATGCTTGCATTACTTAAAATTATCGTTTGTATGGGTACACGATCCAGAATTTTAAGTTATTGGGTGCAGTTTATAATTAATAATTGATTTGTAATCTTTTGTGCATTAGATTATGATGATTTTGGCCGAGAAGAGTTCTCTCTCAGGGATAAAAATAACTCCAATGAATGTCATCGAGAAGAGCCGGTGCTAAAGAAGCTAGGATCGAGTTCTACAGCCGAGCTGTTTCCCAGGACTGCTAATGAAACTAAAGCTACTGCTATGCCTGCTGCTAGTGTGATGACCAGACTTATTCTGATTATGGTGTGGCGAAAACTCATTAGGAACCCGAATACTTATTCTAGTCTCCTTGGTCTTGCTTGGTCCTTGATCTCATTCCGGTATGTACACTAAAGTTTCCTTGACATAAACGTATTTCAATGCATGTATCAATGTACTATGTTTGAATCTCAAACTAGTTGTAGTCGGCTATATGAGTCATCCGCATTCCATTCTGGCCTATTTAACTCAATTACTAGATAATTGCTATGGTTTCAGGTGGAACATTCAGATGCCTTTGATTTTTGCTAAGTCGATATCAATTCTCTCCGATGCTGGTCTTGGAATGGCAATGTTTAGTCTTGGTATGACGTTTATTCTTACTAACATTCACAATAGTACTAACGATTGGCCTATGCTTATGGTAAAATTAATGGTTGTTGGAACTCATTTGTTTCCATAAACTTCAGGTTTGTTCATGGCGTTGCAGCCTAAAATGATCTCCTGTGGAAAAACAATTGCTGCCTTCTCTATGGCAGTAAGATTCATCAGCGGTCCAGCAGTCATGGCCGCTGCCTCCTTCGCTGTTGGACTTCGAGGTGTTCTTTTGCATATTGCAATAGTTCAGGTAAAGGTTTCTCGTATATGCATATTCAATGTCGTTTTTTCTTTTCATTACTACTTTGATATGCTGCATTATTTGAACTGAGGACCCTTCGGCAACAACCTAACTACCTCCACGAGGTAGGGGTAAGGTCTACGTATACCTCTACCCTCCCTATACACCATTTGTGTGATTTCACTAGGTATGTTGTTGTAATCGTTTCGTATATTTCAGGCAGCTTTACCTCAAGGGATCGTTCCTTTCGTCTTTGCAAAAGAATACCATCTTCATCCTGATATACTTAGCACAGGGTAAGGACTCTCACAAACTCATATATCACTATCAACATTTCTTACACTTTACGTGCATTTCGACTTGTTCCAACGTATTATTCACCTATAGTGAAGCCAGCTATATGATTTTGATTTGGTGTATCACTTGTCATTGCATAAAACTTAAAACTCTTCATTTCGTTTTGGTCCTAAAAGACAACCTCGATGCCTAATATTGTTGCTCGGACTCTCTAAAAATGAACTACTTTTGAACAATCCAACACAACTAGCAACATTTTTTAAAGAGTTCGAGCAACATATATAGACGTTGCATGAAGTATATACACTTCAGTAATAACTTTATATTTTTCGGGTTTCGATCGATTGCCTTGTAAGATTGGTATTTGTGATTTTGCAGGGTTATATTTGGTATGTTAATAGCTCTTCCAATCACTTTGGTTTACTACATTTTGCTGGGGCTTTAGAGAAAAGCTGTAGAGAAGCTGTAATCTGAAAAGGAAATGACTATTTTGCCACTGCTTTTTATGCTTCTAACAAAATTAAATTTATTTTGTTTTATCTTAATTATCCTTTCTAGCTTTGAACCTTTTGTATTGTGCAATGTTATTTACTAACTTAATTAGTTTTGAACCTTCTCATTTCTCTAGTTTAGGACCTTTTCGGAATAAGATATGTCAGAATTAATAATTAATCGCAATAAGTTATCCCGATCAGACATTATTAGTTTTGTCTCTTTAATTATTGATAAGTTTAAGAATATTCATATATTTGACTAATTAAACTTAAATACATTCCGATATGTTAAGAGGACAATTTTAAACTTTTATAGGAACATGAAACTCTTAATTAAAAATGGAGAGGAGCGTTAGAAAACACTCTGTACTTGGCGAGAATTTAAATGTGTATTTTGCTCATGTTGCAAAATTTAAAAATGTATTTAAGCTAAGTTAATCAAATAAAATGATATTCTTAAATTTGTCAATAATTTAAAAATAAAACTAATAATTTACTTAAAATTCGGAATTTTGTTTCCCTCTGGCTGACATATTCTGAATGCGTGCTTCATGTGTGTTTTGATTTTTAACTCAATTTGTTGTTTTTCTCTTTGCGTGGTCCACTAATTTTTAACTTATATCATAATAAAGTGGAAGAATATTCCATTAATTGGGATCATCAAATTGAGAAAATTACAAAATTGATTATTTTTTGGGAAACTTACGTAAATGCATTATAATAAAAAAATATTTATCATTTATAGCAACAATATTTTTTTTCACTTAATCACTTTTAATTCATTTATAATACAAGTTTAATACATATTACAAAGAACAATTTATTATTCACATGTAATACAAGTTTTAATGATAGATAATACATTTATTACACATTTTAATACACTTATAATACAATGTGACAATTTTTTACCAAACAAACATAATATATTTCAAAAACAATTATAATTCATATATATTGCATACATAATTCACTTTTAATACATATTACAGATTTATCACAGTATTGCTATAAATGATAATAAACAACAAATATCGCTAAAATCAGTAATTATTTTTTTAAATGTATTAATTCATGTAATTTTTCCTTATTTTTTTCTGTTCTGTACATGATATGGTATAATATAATATTATAAAAATAATAATATTATTTGATCTATACAAGGAGTATGTAAGTATTTACTTACAAAATGAAATACTTTTGAAATACGAATTATAATATTACTCTTTCAAGTTGTTTTCACGACTCAAACATGCAAGTCCGTGACATAATAACAACATAACTAATCAGTGTTTTTATATTAAAATTTAGAACTAAAAAGGCAAGGCTAATTTCTTCGTTTCGGTTTATTTTTGTTAAGTTTACTTATATTCGTTAAGATCAAGAATGTATTTGATACAAAAAAAAATAAATCTTTTTCGCATTATTTTTGATTGGTCAATCTATTTTGAAAACTATCATTTTTAGGAAAATAAATTCTTAAAAAAAAAAGAGAGATAAATATGACTATTCTAATAAAAAAACAAGAAAAAAAGAGTTTCATGAGTAATATTTCAAGCTTCATAAGTGTTAATTGTTTAATTTTAGAACGTAGTGTGTCTATGGTGTGTAGCTAACACTTAAATTTATTACATCTCATTTTCAATTTATGTAGAGTGATGGATTTGATATATCGATTTTCATTGCCCAGATCAATTCAGATCCATCGCATTTAAGACTCATTTAAAGGGTGCAACACTAGTACTAAAAAATTCTCGATTTTCACAACTTAAACAATATCTCATCTATTCCGAGTTTAAGAAAGGAAAGACAGATTTTATTTAGAACTTTGAAATCTAAAACATACAATAGGAAATGAAACACACTTCTCACTAACATTCATTTGAACTAAATAGGAACCTTTTTACCTACTTTAACCATCAAACCATTTGTCATTCGAATCACAACAGTAGCTGTTGGTGAAATTGTTTGTGCCTCCACTAATTGAATATTGTAATTGTATATGATGGTAGCTGCCACCATTTTCATCTGAATGAATGCCATTTCCTTCCCAACACAAGTCCTTGGCCCCGCGAGAAACGCTGGAAATTTGTAAGATGGCTCGTGTTTAAGCCCTCCGCGTTCAGTAATCCATCTCTCTGGCCTAAACTCTAAACAATCTTTTCCCCATAAACTCTCCATTCTCCCCATTGTATAGAACGATATCAATATTTTCGTGTTTGGACTCACACGATGACCACTTGGTAGGACGTCAAGTTCAAGGGGAGATTTATGCTCAATTGAAACGGGTGGGAATAGTCGAAGAGATTCACACAATGCACCATGTAGATAGACCAATTTTCGCGACTCTTGTATGCTGAAAAACTTGAGACTTTCGTCTTCTTTTAGATGCAATTGTTGTTGAATCTCTTCTCGAATCTTTTTCACAACTAAGGGATTTTTAGACAAGAGCCAAAAAAACCAAGTGAGATTTGAACTTGTAGTGTCTCTACCAGCAAACATCAAATTCAAGAAAGTATCTCTTAGAAATTTTTCTATACTTCCCTTATCTTCATTTGTCCATTCTTTGTATGCTTTGACATAGTCACTGAATAGGTCAAAATCATCGTCTTTAATTTTATCGTTCATCAACTTCTCTTGCCTTCTCGATATAGCAGGATATATGAATTGATCGAAAGACTCCCATGCTTTCATTAGATTCTTCTCTTTACCAATTCGAAGCCATTTTTGCAACTTCCAATAGCTTTCAGGCAAGACATGTCGATATAAAAGTGCATCAACCATGTCGTTGAACGCCTTTTCACATGGTACATAAGGTAGATTTACAGACAAACTTTTGGGATCGTGATCAAGTAACAATTTACTAATAGTATCAAAACTATATCTCTGAAAAATGTCTTGCAAATCAACAGGGGTGTCCTGTTTTGCTAAAATATCAAGAGTTGGAACAATACCTTTATCGATCGTGTCCCAGACGTTACGTTGTAACAAAGTTTGGAACTTGGAATGGTTCATCAGGGACATGGTTGTTTTCCTATGAATCTCCCATAATTCAGAATCAACATTGAAGATTCCATTTCCTAATATATCGAATATTTCACGAAACTCAGGCCCTTTTGGATAGTTTGAGAAGTTTCGACTCAGGATATGATGGATATTTGCAGGATCGCTTGTGAATAACATGTCCATATTGGCGAAAATAGGGCCACGAAACTCAAAATTACTAGTAGTTTCTAACAGGATATCAGTGAAAAATGAATGGATTCTATGAGCATTATGAACAAATCCAGGCAACATTCCAACAATGGGCCAATATATTGGCTTTGAACTTTTTGCCCATTTGTTTTTCAAGTTCCAATAAGTGAAGCATAGAATTATTAGGGGAATAACATAGTACCCAACAACATCCATTAGTGTCTGCACACAATTAACACAAATATTAGTCAAATACTTTTTACTTTATGTATTTTTTTCCTATAGAAGAAACCAAGGGTGGATTCGGTACGAAGGAAAATATTCTAAGTCTGTGTAAAAAATAATATAATATCTATTTTTTAACAACTTTTTAATTTTATCTGATATGTTTAAAATCAAATGACACCGTAGTATATTCCACGTGTTGAGAGTAGTTAGACAGTTGGTTAAATTAGTCTGTTAAAGAAGTTAGTTATGAGATCCAGCTGGTTAGTTAGTAAACACATTACTCAATAAGCTTTTCTTCATAACTAATATGGTAGGATCTCCCTAATTCTATCTTAAGTATCTTTAGTTTAAGGCTATAAACGCAGAGGCGTATTTAAGATTTTGAGATAATGAGTGCACTAGTACAGAACGTATAAATTTGATCGGTTTGATATTTAGAGACTTATCACTAAAAATTGTTAAAATTATAGGTCCAAAATTAACTTATATTTATTTCGCTCTGAAGCTATTAAGATCGAATGAACTTATTGATTATATATTATATCAAATCACAAAGTTCAAAAAGTTGTCATTACTTCCTTAAACTTTATATTAAATTAAATTCAAACAAATAAATTGAAACGCAGGTAACATGAAGATAGAAGGTGAATCCACCATTTGTACATATACATAACTTATTTCTACCAAACACCAACAACCTCCAATTCAAAATACTACTCTTATGTCCCTTTTTACTTGTTTAATTTTGATATTTTACCTGTTATTTATGAAAAATCAAGAAGAAACAATATCTTTAACTTATTATACCCTCAATTCATTTAAAGGGTTGATGTGTCGAGAAAAAAAATAGAATCTCTTTAATAACGAGTATGGTTTTGGAATTCTATTAATTAACAAGAACAAAATGGTAAATTCATTATACCAATTATTATTTTCTTAACAGATGTGTCAAATAAAAAAAAATAGAGACAAAAAATAATAATTTAACTTTCCTCGTAATAATAAACAAAAAGAAGCACAAACTATGAAATAGTGGAAAATGAGATGCTTTTATATTACATAAAAGTTTAGAAAAAAATACCATGAGTAAATATGAAGCTTGTATAAGTTCTTGATTATAAATCTTTGGCTAAAATTGAGAGAGGTTTTATAAGTAGAGAATGATATTAATTTTCATATCGAAAAGGCTATTATATAGTTTGTATAGAGTGCGGCAACGGTAGCACCATACTATTTAAATTGGGTGCATAGCTATGGGGACGAAACTCTCTTTTATAACGATAAATATATATAACTGATATAATTTGATTTTTCGATAAATAATTTTCTATTTTTACGCATTTAGTTTTTTTTTAAGAAACTATAACAACGTAAAAATTACTTTTGCTTCCAATTTTATATAGTAGTCAAACAACTTATTTTTAAAAAAGAAATATATTTTATTGACGATAAATATTTTTAATCTTTCAACGATAATAACAAACATGCTCTTAATTAATACTCAGTTGTTTCAAAATATAAAATCAAAATTGTTCTAGAAAAGTAATGTCACGTACTCATATTTATTAGCAATGCTGAATTTAAAAAGTTTGAATCAGATAAAAGTTAGACATAACTAACAAAAACATAAAAAAAAAAGTTATCCAATTTTATTGAAAAAGATAATAAATTTGCAGCTATGGTAGTTGGGTATTTACTATATGCTTTTTAAAAAAATAAATAAATCAAATTTGGAGCAGTGAGCTGTATTATATTAATAAAGGTATTTACTATATGGTTAGTGGCTGAAATAAATGTTTTTTTTTTATAACAGCAATAATTGGGACAAACTCTCAAAATAAAGGTGATATGGTAAACGTGTAAACAGAATTTTATGATTAAATAATAATTTTAAATAAAATGAAAAAAAAAAAGAAAAAAATGAATAATTTCCATGGTCAAATGTGATCTAAAATATCAAAACTAAAACTCCTTTTAACTATGTATAACTAATAAAACTCTTACCAACATGAGTTGTGGTGCACTTGTGTAGGAATGTTTCACCTTTAATCAGAGGTCGCGGATTTGAACCCTAGATATGAACTACCCCTGAATAGCTTGATTTGAATTTAGTCGAAGCTCCACTGTGAACTCCGAACATTGGATTGGAAACCAACTAAACATAATTAATAAAATCTTTACTTTTGTTTGTTTTTTTCCTCTTTGGGCTTGGGTTTATAGCACACATGATAGTGAATATCGAAAGTTTTTGTCTTGATAATTACTTAGCAAGAGAAAGGCAATGCAAAAGTATTCCCCTTATGTGAGAATGGATAAGATGTGTGAGAATGGATAAGATGTTTGAGCTCAAGTAATTCATCGAAGCTATAAGATCTTAAAAGATTTTTTTCAAATGTCGTTTAGTCCAAATATAAATATTAAACTCACTTTTGATAATTGGTAATAAGTTGACGTGTGTACTCCTTTTGTATTAAATTATTGAAAAAGAATAATTTAGTGTGACATGACATGAACTTTTAAAAAATAGAATAAAAATTTTAATTTTGTAGTCTTAAGTATTATAGTCTCAAATATGTCACGTGAAAGACTGAAATTTTTTTTTAGACAACAGAATACGACACGAAGAATATCAACACGAACAATCGAGAAGAACATAAAATAGATAGAAAATTCAACTTTAAATAATTCATTAATACTTCATGCAATAAGCCAATAGATAAACGGAGACAGATCGAGGTTTTAAAGCGTATGATTTCTACAGTAATTTCAATCTAATATAAAATTATATCTGGATTCACCATCAATTATTTATAGATTCTTTTTTTGATTCTTTTAAATACAAATAGATGATATGAAAAAGTCGTTGAATTCTCGTAAACCCACACCTTAACCATTATTTAGATGGTTGTTACTCGTCGTATTGTATTATATTGTTAATCTAAATATGAGGTTTGTTTTGATTGATACTGTATCGTATGATTTAAATTCTTGACTAGATAACGTTGAAAAAGACTCTTTTTTTATAACAACTATTTAATATGATAGTGTTGTTATCTTAATATTTTTTTTTCTCATTTTATCTTTACTTATTATTTTATATTCTACCTTCTTCCTGAGAGATTTAATATTAGTGAAAGATTTAGAATTTTAGAACTAAGAAGGCAAGACTAATTATACATACAATATACTACCTTCTTCATTTCAATTTATTTTTGTTAGGCTTATTTATATTCATTAAGATGAAGATTGTATTTGATAAAAGAGAAAAACCTTTTTCCACAAAATGCTTTTCATTGTTGGTCAATATATTTTGAAAAATATCATTTTTTAGAAAAATAAATTTCTTAAAAGATGAGGAAAATGACTTTTTATGAGATTCGAGAAAAAAAAAGCTTCACAAGTAATGTTTCAAATTTATTGTCTCCACTTCTATCTCGTCCGGCCCATATTATATGGCTCCAATAATGATTTCGGACAACAAATGAAAAAACAAAAAAGTGTGTAATAATTTTTTTAGTTATCATCCTGCTTAAAATAGTATTAAATAAACTTTAATTTTAAAACATTGATGTCTACTGGGAGTCGTTTGGTAGAGTGTATAAAAATAATATTCAATAGAATGGAACAGTAATGCATGTGTTAGTTATGCTTGTATTAGTTATGCGTAGATTATTTCTTATGCATTGTTTAATTTGGTGTATTAAAAATAGTACACATTGTTTAAAAATATTTATTTATAAAAGTATCTTTCACGATTATGGTGGAAAAGATGTAAAAGTACTTTTGAGGGGTAATTGAGTCTCCAACCATATTAATGCATGAATTAAGTCATTTGCATTATTAATATCATGTATATCTAGGTATTAATAATACACTCTTATATACACAATAAAGTGTATGCATTAGTTATTCATAACATGAAAATGTACCAAACAAGGGATTACTATAATACATATAATTAATGCATGTATTATTTTTGCTAGTACACTCTACCAAACGATCCCTTAGTGTGTAACTAACATTTTCAATATTATATATATATATATATATATATATATATATATACTTCTTTAGCAATGTTACGAGTTTAAGATAGGGGGTACAATTTTGTTCCTCCCTTGATTCTAGTTTCCTAAAATTTATTCATGATTCGAGGGTCGTCAGTGGCGTTGTTCTCAAACTAGGATGATTTAGATTTGACGTCTATATGAATATTTCATGTCTTTTATGGAATATATATAGAGATTTGATATTTAAAAATAACCAAGAGTTTATGGGATATTCAAGATGTCTTTTAATGGAATTTTGTACCCTTTATATAGGCGTGCTGGACTAGAATTTAGGGTTGAGTATCCTCCAAGAATCTTAATTTGAGTTGAACACAATTTGTTAAGTTTCAACTCAAATTAAATGTATCTTATAGAGTCCTAAATAATTACAATGTCTACAAACAATTGGTTAAATAACTGTTAATAGAGTTGTTAGTTTGTTAAAGAAGTTAGTTATGAGATCCAGCTAGTTAGTGTGTAAAAACACTGGTCAATAAGCTTTCCTTTCATAACTGATATGGTAAGATGTGCCTAAATCTATTCTACGTATTTTTAGTTTAAGATTATAACTGTAGAGGCGTATACAAAATTTTGAGATGATGAGTGCGTGAGTACAAAATTTGAATCTAAGATGTAAATTTGATTTGTTTGATATTTATGTTCTTATCAATAAAAGTTGTTAAAATTATAGGTCCAAAATTAACTTTTTTATATTTCACACTGAAGCTATTGAGATCGAATGAACTCATTGATGGTATATATGTTATATCAACTCACAAGATTAATTTAACAAATTTTCATTTCTTTCTTAAATTTTATATCATATCAAATTCCAACAAATAAATAAAAACATAGGGAACGGAAAATTACAACATGAAGACAGAAGGTAAATCCACCATTCATACACAATGCATTTACATAACTTATTTCTAACAAACACCAACAACCTCCAATTCAAAATACTACTCTTTTTTTCCCTTTTTATTTGTTCAATTTTGACGTTTATGACAAATCAAGAAGAAACAATATTATTTACTTATTATACCCTCAATTTATTTAGAGGTTCGATATTTTCAAGAAATTTCTTTTAGTAAATTGATTTTGAAATTCTACCAATTAATAGAACTAAAATGATAAACTTGCTATGTTAATTATTACTTTCTCTGTCCCAATTTACTTGTTTATATTTTCTCTTTTAGATGTCCCTATTTACTTGTCCATTTTGACAAATCAAGAAAGGACAAATTTTTTTTACCTATTATACCCTCATTTAAACTTCTTGAAAATTTCATAGTTTTCATTTATCCTTTTTGAAACTATATTCAATAAGGGTAAAATTGTAACTTCACTATATTAATTATTATTATCCGAATATGTATGCCTTTTATAAAGTGGACAACTAAATAGGGACAAATGAAATATTTTCTTAACAGATATGTCAAGTCAAAATAAATAAATAAATAGAGATAGAGAGAGCAATCATTTAACTTTCCTAGTAATAAACCAAAAGAAGCACAACTATGAACTAGTGGAAAATAAAATGTTTTTTATATAACATAAAAGTTAAAAGAAAAATACCATAAGTAAATATGAAGCTTGTATGTTGTATATGTTCTTAATTATAAATCTTGGATTAAAATTTGAGAGAGGTTTTATTAGTAGAGAATGATATTAATTTTGATAACGAAAAGGCTATTATATAGACAAAACTCTCCTTATAGTGCACGACACGTTAAATATATTTGGCAGAGATATTTTGATCTTACAATAAATACTTTTCTGCTTCTATTCATTCCGTATTTTTTAAGAAACAAAAATTTTTAGCTTCTTCACGACAACACAAAAAATTAATTCTGCTTTTACTTAAAATAAGTTTTAATGATTAGCTAAACGTCTTTTATTTTAAAAAATAAGTATATTTTATTTAAAATAATTATTTTTAGCCTTTCAACAACAATAACAAACATGGTCTTAATTAATATTATCTATAAATATAATTCTGAAAAAATAATGTCACATTTATTTGCATCGTGCACAATTTAATTAAAATGTCTGAATCAGATAAAAGTTATCCAATTTGATTGAAAAGAGAATAAATTTGCAGCTACGATAGTTTGGTATTTACTATATACTTTTTTAAAAAATAAATAAATCAAATTTGGACCTATGGTTGGTGGCTGAAATAAATGATTTTTTTTAATAACAACAATAATTGAAGTGAGTTTTAAAACTGATCCCACTGATTAAGACATAAACCATCGAGAATTATCATCACGATAATTACTTAGTAGAGAAAGGCAATGCAAAAGTATTCATTGAAGATATAAGACCTTTTTTTTTCCAGATGTTAGTAATAGAACGTTCGATCCAAATCAAATTATTTCAATCATTGTGTTTGTATATTATGTGATTCGTTTTAAAGTATTAGAAATAATTCAATAAAATAAATTTGTGCAAGAGAATACCGATAATTAATAATTTATCATAGAAAACAATCAAGAAAATTTAAGTGAAATTCGAAATGAGAATATTGTTTTTACAAATCTCTTCTTATCTTCCTCCTATTCCCTACATTTCATATTTTTTGATTTTGTATTAAAAAAAAATGATCTTTAACCTATTAGCCAATTCTCAACTATAGGGGATCTTATTACTCTCCTGAACCTTTTATTTTTTATATTTTATAATCTGATCTTTTGTCATTAACCAGATATATACATATACATATGTTTGTATACATGCCGGGGTGGGGGGTGGGGGGGTGGGTGTTTCCACTCCTATCACTTTTATTTTTCTTAGTGAGCCCACTTTGAAATTTCTAATTTCAAACTAACCAATAATATGTATAATTCAATTGTGTATCAATCCTTCTAAATTCAAACTAACCAATAATATGTATAATTCAATTGTGTATCAATCCTTCTTCTACATCTCCATTGACAGGTAATTTTCATACATACAAAAATTATTTTTCTCAGTACTTCATGTTTTACCATTTCAAGAATTAAGTTTTTAAACATTCATTTTTGCTAACTTATCCTTCTAGCAGGAGAAGGCATAGTTATGGTGATCCAAGTGAGTAAAAATTGATAATTTTTTTGTCACGATTTTAAAATGGACGCGATTTCACATGGTACATGAGGTAGATTTATGGACAAACTTTTGGGATCGTGATCAAGTAACAATTTACTATTAGTATCGAAACTAAATCTCTGAAAAATGTCTTGCAAATCAACAGGGTGCCCTGTTTTGCAAATATATCAAGAGTTGGTACAATACCTTTATCGATCGTGTCCCATACGTTACGTTGTAACAAAGTCTGGAACTTGGCATGGTTCATTAAGGACATGGTTGTTTTCCTATGAATCTCCCATAATTCAGAATCAACATTGAAGATTCCATTTCCTAATATATCGAATATTTCACGAAACTCAGGGCCTCTTGGATAGTTTGAGAAATTTCGACTGAGGATATGATGGATATTGGCAGGATCGCTAGTGAATAACATGTCCATGTTGGCGAAAATAGGGCCACGAAACTCAAAATTACTAGTAGTTTCTAAGAGGATGTCAGTGAAAAATGAATGGATTCTATTAGCATTGTGAACAAATCCAGGCAACATTCCAACAATGGGCCAATTTGTTGGCACTGAACTTTTGGTAAATTTATTTTTGGAAAAATTACATAAATTAATACATTTTAAAAAATAATTACTGATTTTAGCGATACTTTTTGTTTATTATCATTTATAGCAATGCTTTGTTAAATTTGTAATATGTATTAAACTTGTATTATAAATGAATTAAAAGTGATCAAGTGAGGTAAAAATATTATTGCTATAAATGGTAAATATTTTTTTATTATAGTACATTTATGTAAGTTTCCCTTTATTTTTCAAGTACCAATAAGTGAAACATAAGATTATCAAAGTAATAATAGAGTAGTACCCAACAACATCCATTATTGTCTGCACAAAATTAAGAAAAATAATTTCTTGAGTTAGATGATAGGTAAGTTGTAAATATTATCGTAAAATTATTTGTATATAATTTAGATGAAATATTATCTGAGGTGGGGGTGATGATGGAATTATGACGCTTAAGATGAGTTACGTTACAGTAGAAAATATTATTAACTGATTGAAGTGTGCTCTCTTTAACACTTCAACGTGGTATCAGATGTGACAAAGATCCTGAACTCGAATCTCGTCGCTACCCAAATTAAAAAGATAATTCTCGTGCTTCTCTAGGTTGAAGAAAAAAGAATAACTTCTCTAGGTTAAGGACCAACTTCATTTTTCTTTTCGAAAAAAGAAATATTCTTTTTATTTCGATATATTTGTTTTTTTAATCTGTTTTAAAAGGAATTTCTTTTTTAACTCTTTAAATCCACTATCCATACACAATATATGCTATAGCCTCATTCAAAATAATGATAAATTTATCTTTCCTAGTAAACCACAAGTGAAATTAGAAGTAAATCAAAAGAAGCACAATGAATTAATATATGAGTAGCTGAAAATGAGAGTTAAAATCACATAAAAGCTTAAGAAAAATACCATGATCAATTATGAAGCTTGTATGTGTTATAATTTTTTAATTGTAAAATTTGACTAAAATTAAGAAGTTTATATAATTAGTGTGATATTAATGTTCATTAAGAAAAGGTTATTATATAGTTTGTATAGGGCGTGCGGCCATGCACCACTATAGGTTGGGTGATAGATATTAGGGGCGGAATTAATTATAATGTAAGCAGATTTTATTAGAAATAATTCAATGGAATAAAATTACGCAAATGAGTAATATCCACAATAAATAAATCAATTAAGTGAAAATTCGGAAAGAAAATATTGATACCTGAAATTTCTTTTACTATCTTTCTATTCTTCGTTTTATATTATTTGACTATCATACTAAAAATAGTTATTTTAAGTAAATATAATCATTGTATTATTTCCTTTCTACTCTCAGCATTAAATAACTACGATAATACTAATATTTAAGGAGTCTGGAGCCTAAAGAACATAAAATATTAATAAAAATTTCAAAATGTTATATAAATTTTTATATTAATCAAAACGGTAAAATCGCTAAAACAACAGCGATTTCCTCCACTGAAAAAAACAAAATCGTTTCTACTGCAGTGATTATGCAAAATGTGATTATTTTTTTAAAAAATAATTCAAATTGCTATCTAGGCGGCGATTTTCATTTTGTTTTAAAAAAAATCTATTATAAAATAAAGAATATGAAGAAGATAGTAAATTCACCAATAAAAAACTAATGATCGGTGATGAAAAATATGAAGATTAACATTATATGATATTGTGGAAATATAAATAAAAGAGGTTAAAAAGTTAGAATTCTATTTGAACTCAAACATCATTTAAATTTAAATTCAATATAATATATTTTTTTAGAAAGAAAATATTTTTGTTACCTTATTCTTAAATTTTTTTAGAAAGAAAATATTTTTGTTACCTTATTTATTCTTAATTATTTTAAAACAATGCATATTTTCTTATAAACTATATATTTGAATTTCAAAAAAATATTTGAAAATCAATAATTTCCTATGCAGCGATTTTCTAAAAGAAATTTGAAAATCGCTGCCTAGGTAGTGATTTGAATTTTTTTTTTTTAAAAAAATACATTTTGCAAAATCGCTGCAGTAGCAGCGAGTTTGCTTTTTCCGGTGGAGGAAATCGTTGTTGTTCCGGCGATTTTGCCGTTTTGGTTGATATTAAATTTTATATACCGTTTTGGATTTTTTGTTAATATTTTATACCCTTTAGACTCTAGACTCTTAATATTTAAGCTTGGAGTTTTAAAAAATCATCGATAAAATTAATTTAATAAAATATATTTTAAACTAAAATTTTCTTTAAAAATCTAAATAAATGAGGATTCAAAAAATGAAAGAAAATTTGGTAGAAAAGAATAGAGACTTTTGCCAACCAAAATTAATTGCATCGTTGTCTTTAGTTTATGACATTACGTGTTGAGTAACACAACTCATTTAAATTTTAAAGTGGCCATAATTATTAAAACTCACTTTTTAAAGTTAGATGAGTGTATTTTCTTCGTCCCAAATTATCAATCGTTATGGTAGTTGTTGTTGTCTAATTATTTAAGTGCGTCTCTAGTTTATCCACATTTTCATTTTGTAATAGTTGTAACTGTTATTTTAAATTCATAATTTTTGTTTTGGTTTTCATTGTTGTTGATTGCATAGAAAAAGGCTTAAATATATCATTGAATTTAGAGAAAAAAGTTTATCTATGTCATCTGTTAAAAGTTTGGCTCACCTATGTCATTTTCGTTTGAAAAAAAAATTATGCAATTATTTGTTAATTGAAACAGTTTCGGATTTGTAAAATCATTTTTATATGTGGTCAATTGTGATTTGGCCACGTCATTAATATAATAATTTATCTAAAAAGGAAAAAGAATCAAATATGCATTAAACTTTGAGCAATGACTTATTATGTCATCCGTTAATATTTTGGCTCATCTATATTATTTTCATTCGTGAAAAGACTCATCTATGCT
This sequence comes from Solanum pennellii, assembly GCF_001406875.1. NCBI lineage: Eukaryota > Viridiplantae > Streptophyta > Magnoliopsida > Solanales > Solanaceae > Solanum > Solanum pennellii. The sequence goes on along the minus strand of NC_028646.1, from coordinate 78,920,661 downwards.
ATTACTTGTTAATTGAAAGCAGTTTCGATTTTGCAAAATCATTTTGTGCAAGTGATCAATTATGATTCGGCCACGTCATTAACTAAATCATTTTTTTAAAGGTAAAAGGCTCAATTATGTCATCGAACTTTGAGAAAGGTTCATCTGTGTCATCTTTAAAAAATTGGCTCATCTATACTATTTCAGTCAACAAATAATGCATGAATGGACGGATTTTCAAATAAAAATAAAATAGAAGAGCCAAACTTTTAATGAACAATATAAATAACTCAAAATTTTGGTGAGATATTTGAGCATTTTCCATTGTTTAATTAACTATTATCATTGTGGAAACTAAAGAGAAACCATAAAAGGGATAAAAAAAAAAGGGCCAGATGTTAAGCCCAACATAGACTAAAAGCCCAGACCCACTAGAAACTCCTAAGCCCATCTGTCACTAAATCCAATCAAATAAGCCCATCAAAAGCCCAAATATATATGAGATTTAATGCTAGTTTTACCGGCACTTTACAGGTGAATTTTCAATTTCAATCGCGTATATCTGAATTATTTTCAAATTAAAGTATGGAACTTACATTTTAGAACTTAGCTTGATCACAAATCATATTGAATCGTTAAGAAGCTCATATGGATGATCAACGATTTATCTTGACTTGTTTTATTTCTTTCTTTTAAACCTTTTTTTGGGAAGTTTAATTTTTTGTTTGCTTGATAATTCGAATTCATAATTATAGGGTTGGAGGTGGAGGATACGTACTATCTAAGCAATTTCCTTTTGTCCTGTCACAAACCTCGACGATCACCAGGACTTTACTTAATACAAAATTATTGTGTTATGGCTTTAAATAAATTATTCACAAATTACGTGATTGTTAATATTTCAAATGATTTGGATCTTAACATTGAAACAAGTGCTATACTAGTGAGATTGTTTTACCGTTAATCAGAGGTTTCAGATTTGAACCTTAGATATAAAGAAAATATCACCCCTAAATGAATCCTAAAGTATAAATCTAATCGAGACTTCAGTAAAAATTTCAAACGTCGAACGCAAAAATAAAATAATAAAATAAAGGATATTGATTGATGGCCTCATCAGGAAAATTCCAGTAATGGCTTATGATAGTGATGTTGAGTCCAACATGATTGAGATAGATAAGAAATAATTAGTTGGGGAGTCTTTTACTAATCTCCGTTCATTTTATTTGTTATATTTTTAATATATATTTTTAAAATATTAACAAAAAATAATTTGATTAGATGTTTTTGTTCTCAATACTATTTTGAAAAAAAAAATTATATTTAACGAAAAGTATGCAATCAAAAAAGGAAGAATTTCTTTTCTGAGAAAATATTTTTGCTACGGTCACTAGCTTTGTAGGTCCCTAATCAACTTTTCTCGTCATTACTCACTAGGTAATTATACGCAACATGCTCGAATATTCCTGATTTTGGATGACATATGAGTCTGAACGTTATATTAAATGTGCGATTAAAATTACACTATATAAATATCTATGCAGGTGAGACATTGTCAATTTTTCAAAATAATTATTATTTAAAATTAATAAACATGATAATTAAAATGGATAGATGAGAGTAGTTGCTAGTCATATCAATTTACACCCATCGCTGCTGAAGTTGTTGGTAAGTGTTCTCAACGAATCTTAATATAAGAATTTCAAAACTTATTTAAAAGGAAAAAATATAAATTGCTTGAAAATGATGAATCTCTTCAATTAATAAATATCTAATGTACATATTTTCTCATTTATATATCTATTCTGGACTGTCTTTTTGATAAATATAATTAAATATCTAATAAGATTGTTAAGGCAACCAATTTTTATTCGGCAAAGGGATTAAATTGAGTGTTTTTAAAAATTTGAGGCGAAAATATCTATAGAAGTAAATTTTCATACATTCAAGTGTCTAAATAAAAATTACCGATTAACTTAAAAGTCTGACTATGTTCATCTTAATTATTCTTACGTCTCAATTATGTGATGTTACTTCGATATTTTAATGTGATCCTAAAACAAATCATAAATATTTATAAATTTGTTTTAGGATCACATTAATTCGATATTTTAAACAAAAAAAATTAGATATTCTAAAACTATATGAAAGTACTATAAATTACAATTTTTTGCATATTAATATGATAAAAAAATACATCTTAAAATGTTAGACAAAGTTTTTATAGTTTGATTTTAAAATTAGAAACCATAACAAATTGGATTTTTCAAAAATTTGAAGGGATTAATTTCATAAAATTGGTAATAAATAAATAAATTATATAAGCAACTTTTATACCATGAATATTAATTGAACTTAATTATATTTTCTGAAGTGTCAAAAGTTTTAAACATTGTGAACACTAAATATGGGTATTAGAAATATTGTTAAGGTAGAGAATAATTATTTGTGTTATATATTAACTGGATAAGAAATAAGATATTTCTGTATTAAATTTTATACGTATAATTTATATGACTTTTGATAGCTCGATAGAGAATAAGTTATTAATGTATAAAATTAACATGATGTGTGGTTGACTGTTTAGAGACCTACATAACTAATACATATATAAGTTATAAGGTAATCTATGTATTATTTTATATAAGTTGAAAGGTGAAATAACTAATACATGTATTATTAAATCATGCATAATTAATACATGCATAAAAATATATAAATTCAATCATAACTAATTCCTACATTATAATTCTAACTAACTACAAAACGATCTCATATTAGTTATTACACCTTATATCCCGTATAAAATAATATATATTTACTCATAACTAATATATACATATATTAGTTATAGGAATTTCTAAATTGCAAACCAAACATCATGTATTAATTTTATACATGAATAATTTACCTCTGAACCAATTATCGAAAATAAAATTACTTATATAAAATATAGTAAGTATATAACTTGAAAAAGATATGATACGTGAGCCTAACTCAACCTCAAAAGTTATCTTATGAGCGTAAATTTGTTCGAATCTATATAAGGAGATCAAATTCTTATACCTCTAGTGATATAGAACTTCTCAACGTAACTCACATCTAAACCAACTACCAAAGTCGCTAAAATCAATTGAACAACTTAACACAACTAGACACGACCATAGAAGACATCAAATAGACAGCAACTTGCCTTAGTGAGCTGTAAAACTGTCAAAAAATAAAAATAAAAATTCATTCTTTTTAATATAATTTACGTTTAAACCAACTACCAAAGTCGTTAAAATCAATTTGAACAACTCAACGCTAACTAGACATGACCACAGAAGACATCAAATGAGACAGCAACTTGCCTTAGTGAGCTGTAAAATTCTCAAAAATAAAAATAAAAATTCATTCTTTTTAATGTAACTTACGTCTAACCAACTATCAAAGTCGCTAAAATCAATTAAACAACTCAACGCAACTAGACATGACCATAGAAGACATCAAATGAGACAACAACCTGCCTTAGTGAGCTGTAAAATTCTCAAAAATAAAAATAAAAATTCATTCCTTCTTGTGAACTTACAAGACCAACTTAGATTCAAATACCCGCGAGAACTGTTGTAGAGTAGTAATTTTTTTTTAATTTTTAATTAGAGATGTTAGATTTGAGTCTTATTGAGTATGGAGTCATCTTTATTAAAGAATACCTTACTTTTTAATGTAAAAAATTTCGATACGAATTTAAATTTAATCAAATTTTAATATAAATATTGAACACCAAATGAAAAATCAAAAAACAAAACTCACATGGCGGATGTGAAACTTCACTTCGCTATGTTGTTGATACTATGTGAGGCTTTAATTTTCATCGTACAAGTTATATGAATGTTATCCATTTTTTAAAATTATTTTATTTTACAAAATATCTTCATTAATTATATTCCATATTTTTTAAAAATAAAAAATACATTCAAATAATCAAATATTAATTATAAAAATTATAATCAAGCACATCTTGAAATTTTTTTCAAAGAAATTCAAAGAAAGTAATTTTTTTTGTAATAATCCCGGAGTATTCGTATATGAAATCTAATCTATGGGACTACGTGACTATTTATTTTGAGATATTGCTCTTTAAAATAAATATAATTGTGAGTTTCAAGTAGATTAATCAAATTGGTTGATTATGCTAGTTTTCTTATTTATTTTTTAAAAAAATATAGAGGCTGAGGAAAATGTTATATTTATACTCTACACTGAAAATATCGAATTCAGATGAATCGACCAACACTATAACTACATCCTCCCCTAGGTTTATATAGGAAAAATGCAAAATCCTCTTCTTCTTTTTTTCCTAATTTGGAATGAAATGGGAAAAGATTAAAATTCAATTATTGGGTTTAAGTTTTTTTCATTAGACCTGTGATAATTTAATATCACCAATTGCTATTGGAATTTAATTATATTAATTGAAAGTAGTGAACCTTCATTTTCTAATAGTACTTTCCAACAAAATACATAGAACATTTAGATAAATAGGCATTAATGCCTCTATTTCTGATTATGATTGTATAACTTAAGAAAAGAGTTTTAAAAATATTTTAATTTTGATTAAAATTGTTATTACGATATTAGATTTTATGGAGGATATTTTACTCACTGAACTATTTAATAATACATTTAAAGGTATATATGTGCCAATATAAACACATACAATTTATAATTATACAATATTTTTTATGTCCTCGTAGACATATATATACCTTTAAAATACATTATTAAATAGTGCAGGAGTAAAATATCATTTTCAAAATTTTATATCATAACAACAATTTTAGTTAAAGTTCAAATATATTTCAGATTTTTTTCATAATATATGTGTGTGACAACACATGTAGGGTTTCAATTAGGTAAGGGCTGTTATTTTTAAGAAATTATACCATCTCAATTTTTTGGATATTTTAAATGTCTAACATTATATTGTTTTAAAACCATCTCAATCATATTGGTTTCTTTTCGATATTGATATGATTCAATAATTTTTGAATTTTTTTTACTTTTAAAGTATCATCTCAAAATATATTATTAATAAAATATTTTTTTTTGCATGATATGTTCTTTAAAAACACTTTAATTCTTCACTACGAAGTCAAGAATGTAGCCGTTTTGTTTGATGTTAAACATACAATAAGAGTGGTTGCATATGTTTTATGGTATTGTTTGATGGGGTATGTCGATTTTAATATCTTTTAATTTTAAACCTAAATAATTAAAGGCTAATTAAAGAGCAAAAATTTGAAGTCGTCCAATCACCATAGGCCTAGAACCTACAATTATTTTTATATTGAAATATATTATAAAATCTATTTATATATTAATCTAACACATTGTTGATATATACAATATATTTATACAATTCGATTCAGAAGTTTTACGATTTTCTTATAAATTAAAAAAGCAATCACCGGTTGTTAGGGAGAGTTATACATTTAAATAAAGTTCACAATTTTATTGAAAAATGATATAAATTGGTTTGATCGATTTTTCACATTCAACACCCCTAGTAAATATCATCTTTAACAAAATTCTCTAAATGACTAAATTGTTAATGTTATTGTGTTTTTTTTTTACAACAAAATAATCTTCTATTTATACAGTTCCAAGACTTCTTTTCCGAAGAAAAAGAGGATTGAATATTGTAGAGTTCGTTTCCGCAAGAAAATATTTTCTACCAAAAAATTATTTTTTGATTATAACACAATTATGTAGAATCCAAATAAAAGATATTCAAGGAAAAACCTGACAAATCTCTTCTTGACCTGAATTTTTTGATAAAATAATCTTGATCATGATTTACATTATTATGAATCATATAAAAATCTATGCATGCATTCTTCTTACTTCAAATTCCACTAAATCATATAATTAGACTAAATATATTATTATAATTAATATTAAATATATTATTATAATTAATATTATGAAATATGCACAGAAGGGAACTGATGCAATTTATTGGTTTGTCCTTGCTCTCCTCCTTATAATTTATTTCTGATTTAGAGTTCTATACTCTTGTTATGAAGGTGACTCGTATATATTTATATTATTATATAAATGACTCATATATATTCGTTTTCTTAAAAGAAAATAAAAAAAAAAGATTTTGATTATATTTTTTAAATTACTTTTTTTAAAAAAAAATCCTTATGAGGTATATTTGATTCTCCTCACACGTTTTTCTTTCCTTTTCCAACGAATAATATAAATATATTATTTTGATGACCAAATTTATTTATGTTTCACTAATTTTCTGGTAATATTTTATTTTTAATTTTACTTTTACAAATACAAAAATTAAATTACAATAAATCTACAAAAAAAATAGTTTTAATTTTTTTTACACTAAAGAATGAAAGGGAAAAAAATCCTGAATAATGATAATCAAAGAAGTCAAAAAAATAATTTTGTATAAAAAAAGATTAAAATATACCTCAAGCTTTGCTAGAATATTTATGCTTACTAAAAATTATTGGTTCAAAATACTTTTTTCATTTCATACAATTAAAAATAAACCAGATAATCAATTTGTTAAAAGCGGGTCAAATATAAATCCAATCTATATATTATCCTATATGGTTTGATCAAACTAAATTGTTACTTTTATTTAGTAATGTATTTTTATAAATTAGACAGAAGTTAGGCACTTAGCTGTAACTTATCCAAGTGACATTATACAACTTTATTTGGTATTAATATATATAGCCAAATATAATATTTTATTTGTTTGTTCACTTCAATTTATATTCGATTCAGCTCGTTTATTTGTCAACTCTCATGATATGAATCTCTTAAGTATTTTTCGAACGTAACCAATAATTAGGCTGTCAAATTAAAACAAAAATATTAGCACCATGCGTATGTATAATATCCAAGTTTAATTTGAGTTTGTCATTTTCAAAATCACTATCTTGGACCCTACGTGAGTCTAATTCAGCTAGCTTTTTCTTCGCTTCGATAGTGAATCATTTACTAAAAGGTAGATTTGCACGTCTTATTTGAAATTAATGTACCAAGCGAGGAGGGGGACTACTCTTGCAATCACTTACAATGTCATAATCACATTAATTTACTTTTATTTCTTTGTATGATCGTCCTCCAGCCAGAAAAGGTATATTTCTTTCGACCAATTTCATAAGAGCATAGATTAAGTTTTTTTTCTTAACGGGTTAATTGATAATCCGATTAATAACAGATAGTATTAAATAAATAGTATAAAATAATATTAGTATTTACTGTGTACTAATCCTAGTCCTATTAGGATTAGTACTCCTTAATTCTAGTCCTATTAGGATTAGTACTCCTTCCTATATCTCCTATATATATCTCCCATGTATTCCCTTAACACTTGAATATAATCAATATTCCTTCATGGTATCAAGAGCCAGAAAACCTAGATCTTCTTTTCTCTAGTTTTTTTTTTCTCTCTTTAGGGCACCGATTGTTCCCTCTCTTCTCTTGGGCGGCGGCAGCCATGACAACCGAGGTGGATCCTCTCGATTCACTTCCTTCTGGCGTTAAACTCCTTCTCAGGCATCTTCATGCCCTGATTCCCGAAAAATTATCAGACATAAATTACCCTACATGGAAAATCACCGTTCTTACAGCCCTTGAGGCCAATTACCTTCTCAAATACGTCGATGGAAGCACAGAACCGCCGCCGGCAGTCATCACCGCCACGGACAAATCAGAAAAAACCAATCCGGCCCATGCCGCCTGGAAAGCCGTGGATGGCCAGATCCGATCATGTTTGATTGCGGTCATCTCTCCCACGGTTCAGAAACACGTCCGATCCTACACAACTGCTTCAGCCCTGTGGACGGCCCTCGCAACACGCTATGCATCAATTTCCCACTCTCATATTTTTCAATTGCGTGATCGTCTCCACACAATTACCAAAGGCACGAAAACTATGGCGGAGTATTTAGACGAGGTCTCCACCATCATCACAGCCCTCGACACCGTGAACGAAATCATTCCCGAAAAAGATCTCGTCATGTGCGTCGTTCGGGGGCTCCCATCAGCTTACTCCTCCATTAAACAGGCGGTTCGCATCAGTCCAACGCCCGTTGACCTGGCTACTCTCTCCTCGTGGCTAAAAAGTGAAGAAATCAACGTGGATCTGGAGAGCAAACTTCTTCTCCGAGAAGCCGCTGTTATGGAGCCGGCCACCGCCCTCACCGCAAGCCAGAACTATCGCGGGGGGCGTGGTGGCGGCCGGCAGGGGAGCCGCGGCGGCTACGGCAGAAACAGCGGAGGCCGCGGGCGCGGCGGTCGGCAGGGCAGTCGTCCGCCGTACGACGGTCAGCAGCACGGCAGCAACAACAGCCTGCACTCCTTCGGCAGCGGCGGGCAGTCATCTTCCAGCGGCGGGCAGGGCACTTACGAGCGGGATCGTCCAACTTGTCAAATCTGTCAGAAAACAGGACACACCGCTGCTCGTTGCTGGTTTCGGTATGAGGAGAGCCGAAATAGTGATAACCGTGCCAATTATGCATCTCAAGCCGGCCCTTCCTCTGAATGGCTGTTGGATACTGGGGCCAACATGCACGTTACTTCTGATCTATCCAAGCTTAACGCTCCAAATCCATATCATGGCTCCAATGGTATTACTGTTGGCAACGGTGAGTCCCTTAATATTTCTCACACTGGCACGGGTACCATTAAAACCCCCACCGCTATCTTTCACCTAGGTAACCTTACCCACGTCCCTTCTATTAAATCCAATCTCCTTTCAGTTCACCAATTCACAAAAGACAATAATTGCTCACTCTTGTTCACCTCTAATGATTTTCAGATCCTAGACAATACTACCAAGAGGGTGATTTTTCAGGGCCCCTGTGAGCATGGTCTGTACGTTCTTCCTGGCACAAGTTCGTCTGCCCACCCAGTTTCAGAAAGCGTTCCTGTGGCTCCGGTGGCTCTTTCGGCTGATGGCCACAGTCTGTTGTGGCACAGTCGTCTGGGTCACCCGTCTACTCAAATAATAAATTCTTTAATGTCTCAATTAGGTTTTTCTTCCATTCATGTAAACAATTGTGACTCCTGTTCAATTGCTAAATCTCATAAATTACCTTTTACTTTATCTGAGAAGCGTACAACTGCACCTTTTCAACTTATTCATTCTGACCTATGGGGTCCTACTGCTGTTCCTTCATTTGCTGGTTTTCGCTATTATATTTGTTTTGTGGATGATTTTACAAAATACACTTGGTTGTACCCACTAAAACACAAATCACAGGCATACACCACCTTTGTCACTTTTGAAAAAATGGTTAAAACACAATTCAATTCTCATGTTAAACTTTTTCGAAGTGACAATGGAAAGGAATATGTCAATAACATCTTTGGCCAGTTTCTGCAATCCCTGGGAATTATACATCAAACCTCCTGTCCATACACTCCCGAACAGAATGGGGTGGCTGAGCGTAAGCATCGCCATCTCATTGAAACGGTGGTTACTCTTCTACATCAATCTCATCTCCCTGTCTCCTTTTGGGTAGAAGCTCTAGCCACCGCAAACTACCTCATTAACAGAATGCCCAGTCACACTCTCTCCAACAAATCACCCTATCAACTCCTTTACCAAGAACTTCCCAATTATACCAACCTCCGCGTCTTTGGGTGTCTTGCCTACCCTTGGCTACGCCCTCATATTACTCACAAATTACAACCCCGATCCCGTCCTTGTATTTTTTTGGGCTATCATCCTACCTCCAAGGGTTATCGCTGTCTTGACCCACAAACTCATAAAGTCTACATATCTCGTCATGTCAAATTTGTCGAAAATGAGTTTCCCTACGAGTCTATTTCCTCCTCCACAAATACATCATTCATTGGCGTCCTTCCCCTTTTTCCAACATACTCACAGGGTCCCTCACCACCTTCCCCCACACCTCCACCCACTACCCAACCACCCCTCATCACCCCTTCGACCGTCACCCACAATACACCCGCAACCACCACCCACACTCACAACCAACCCGAACCACCCCATACCCACAACATCTCCAGCCCGATCCGTTTTGGGTCCTTCCCGGCCACCCCCGAATCACCACCGCCCGTGCCACCCCCCAATACTCATCCCATGTTAACCCGTGGCAAAGCCGGTATCTTTAAACCCAAAACCTTTCAGGCTACCATACTACCAAATACACCCCTTCCCGATAGTGAACCAACAACCTACTCTGTTGCCTCAAAAAATGCTTATTGGCGTCATGCTATGGATGACGAGTTTAAGGCTTTGACTGATCAGAAAACTTGGGTTCTTGTACCTAAGCCCCATGGGCGGCACCCAGTGGGCTGTAAATGGGTGTACAAAATTAAACACAATGCGGATGGCAGTATTTCCAGGTACAAGGCTCGTTTGGTTGCTAAAGGCTACAATCAGGAGTATGGGCTTGATTACTCCGAGACATTCAGTCCTGTTATTCGGCAGGAAACCATTCGCCTGGTACTGTCACTCGCCGTGCGCAACAATTGGCTCATCAATCAGTTGGATGTTTCCAATGCTTTTCTTCATGGCATGCTTGATGAAACTATCTACATGACGCAACCACCGGGCTATGTTGATCCCCGCTTCCCTCAACATGTTTGCAAACTCCAGAAGTCTCTGTATGGGCTCAAGCAAGCCCCCCGTGCTTGGTACACACGTCTGAAAACGTTCCTCCAGGGACTCGGCTTCACGTGTTGCGTACACGACACGAGTCTGTTTACTCGACATTCAGCACACGGTACAGTCATTCTTCTTGTCTATGTAGATGATATCATTATTACAGGCTCTACTGCAGCTCTCATTCAGGATGTCACTCGAGCTATGCATACTACCTTCAAAATGAAGGACCTTGGCCCGTTACATTATTTTCTGGGAATGGAGGTTTCTCGGACAGGCAGCGGCTTGTTTCTTCATCAGTCAAAATATGCTCGAGATCTGTTGCAGAAAGCTGGACTGGAAAAATGCACCAGTCAACCAACACCGATGGCAGTCTCTTCGTCTACGAATGGAGCCGACACCCCCTTTGCCGATATCACCCACTTCCGCAGCCTCATTGGGGCTCTACAGTATCTGGCCATTACCCGTCCTGACATCCAGTTTGCTGTCAACCGAGTTGCTCAGCGCATGCATCAACCAAGTGAACATGATTACCATTGTCTAAAACGCATTCTCAGGTACATTTTTGGCACTCTTGGTCGTGGTTTACTCATTCGACCCGGGGACTTGGAGCTTCGGGGTTTCTCAGATTCAGATTGGGCGAATGATAAAAATGACAGAAAATCTACATCGGGGTTTCTCGTTTTTTTGGGGCCGAACCTGATCTCCTGGTGTACAAAAAAACAACCCAAGGTCTCTCGGTCCTCGACTGAAGCTGAATACCGCGCCCTTGCTCTTCTTGCTGCTGAGACCATGTGGGTCACATATATTCTTCGCGAACTCCGCGCCACTCACACTGTTCCTGCTCTCTATTGTGACAACAAATCAACCATCTGTGTGGCCAAGAATTCCGTCCTACACACCAGAATGAAGCATGTTGATACCGATTGTCTCTTTGTTCGCGATGAAGTTCAGGCCGGCACCATGACTGTGCAGTATGTACCCACTGAAGAACAACCGGCTGATATTCTCACCAAGCCTCTCCCGAGCCGACAGCACGATTACCTCAGTTCCAAGCTTCCGTTCGCTTCCGCTCAGCTCAGCTTGAGGGGGGATAATAACAGATAGTATTAAATAAATAGTATTAAATAATATTAGTATTTACTGTGTACTAATCCAAGTCCTATTAGGATTAGTACTCCTTAATCCTAGTCCTATTAGGATTAGTACTCCTTCCTATATCTCCTATATATATCTCCCATGTATTCCCTTAACACTTGAATATAATCAATATTCCTTCACCGATAGTAAGTTAATAAATTATAATTCATTTGTGACTGTTACGAACTTTCGGTTATTCAATTAGGTGACGGTATTTGCTTTTGAACAAGATGCAATATGTCAATTCATGTTCACGGTTCATTCAGTTCTAAGTGATTTTCAATGTTCTTTTCCGTGTGTAAAAAATCTTTTAAAAACAATTAAACTGATAACCGAATTGATAACGATTGATAGATGATAAACTCATATTTTAATGATTCTATAATATTTTAGCATAAAATATGTACTTAAATCTATACAAAATTGAACTATAATAGATATTTGTGTTCCACGAGACATATTACAAATCAGCTCAAGTATTTCTTATACAATTCTTACAAAAACGTACCTATCTATTTATTTAACTTTATAAAAGCTGTTAGCTAAACTTTTGTATTATACCAATCCTTGGGTTGGGGCTAATAGGTAACAGAAAATTATGTCTTGGCCAAGTCACATATCATGAGTTGTCAATCAATGTTTTGGTGAACCAATAGTTAGTTCAAAGTTGTGGCTCTTCTAAAAAAACCAAAAGATTTTCTTTTTACAAAGTTAATGATTTGATTGGCACATGATATTTAGACACCACATTAATTTTGTCATATGACTACACAACAAATACTCTATTTTGTGTTGTATAAATTATTAATAAATGATAGCTACTATACTCATTTAACAACATTAGAAAGTACCTACCAACTTGAACATGACCATAATTCAAAAAGCGGAATACCCAAAGAGTAATGACTGTTCTAAAACTTGACAGCGTTATATA
>NC_028646.1:78894673-78907367 GCF_001406875.1 Solanum pennellii | reverse complement strand
TAATAGGAGAAACTTTTACATGTACCCACTCAAAATAGCCCAATTACTTCATAACTATAGTTTGATAATTGTGATTCGTAGCTACATGTTATAGGGAGGAGAGATGCAAGTGAGACTGGGAGAGAGAGGAGAGAGGCCAGAGAGAGGGAAAAGAGTGGGAGAAAGATGAAGTGTATATGTATATCGGTTAGATTATTATATATTATACATATGTATTTGTATATATGACAAGCGAGACTGGGAGAGGGAGGAGAGAGTCGAGCGAGAGAGGGCATAGAGTGGGAGAGAGGTGAATTGTATATGTATGTCGGTTAGATAATTGTATATTATATATATACATTTGGATATATATATGGCAAGCGAGATTGGGAGAGGGAGGAGAGAGGACGGAGAATGGGAGAGAGATGAACTGTATATCTATATCGGTTAGATACTTGTATATTATACATATGTATTTGTATATTCTGGCGAATTATACATATACAAATGTGACTAATTATACAAACTCGAAGTCAGACCGCATAATTAATGTGTTAGTCACGAGTGATAATTATAGCAAACTTTAGCTATAATGAATGATTAACTAGTATAAATTTGTTTAACCGCCTAATTTTCTCGGAATCACCATCTATAAACGCCAAAAAAACGTATGTAGCTAAGTTTATTTAGTACCTCAGGTATATGCGAATCACATTAATTAAATTCATGTATTTTATGTGTATTTATTATGATTTGCATGTATATTAAATAAATAAATAAGTTTTTCTCGCCTCTCGCTAATTCAATTTATCTTATGTAAAAAACATGTATTTAGATGTATATGACTTTAAGTCTAGTATAAAATTATTTTGAACATGTGAAGGAGAATGGGCGAGAGAATTGAGTGATAAAAATGGATGGAGAATTTGGAAAGAGAGTGAGTTGATTTGAAGCGAAAGCGTAAAATGTGTTCTTTAATTTTAACTCATATATATATATATATATATATATATATATATATATATAAGTAGACACATGAATCCTATTCATGTGGCATCAGGAGCGGAGCTATGGCATGACAAGGTTTGTCAGATGAACAACCTTCGTCATAATTTCTTTTACGAAATGTATATTAAATATCGATTTTTTTAGATATATACTAACTGTTGAACAACTTTGACATAATAAAGGTTGATAGCTCAGCGATTAAGGCTGTGCAAAAAATACCTCTCCTGACTCCGCCACTATCAGTGGCATAGTATACCATAGAACACCACGTAAAATGTAAATTACCACATAGGATGTCATGTAAGTCATGTAAGATTAAGTGTTTGCACACACTCAAAATTGAAGGAAATAAATATAAATTGAGACCAACTTAATTATATTGCACACACTCAAAATTGAAGGAAACAAATATAAATTGAGACCAACTTAATTATAGCGTTAATTATCTATGACAACTCATGTAGGTTCAATTAGGTAGAGGCTGTTAAATACCAATCTTATTCATTATTATTACGAGCCATGCTTAACAACTTGTGTTTAATTTTGTCTTTAAGGACCCAAACTATATCTTTTGGACCATGAGAAAGAAACGATTTTTTGTTATTTATTAAAAATCATTTAGTATTTGGTACTTTTACTTCGATTACCTTAATATTTATTGGGATCGAAATAATTACAATATTATCAAAAATTAATAATTGCGAAGCATATTAACGATAAATTAGAGGACAAAAGAAGAAACTTTTAGTATGATATGGCATAAATTTTTTATTCATTTGACCTAATGGTAATACCAATATAAAAAATATCATTCGAAAACTAATAAGAGAATAAATATCCCCTTAAGGGTCTCAGTCAATATATTTGTATGGCATTGCGCTTCTTCTAATAACTTATTTATTTATTTTAATTAGACAAACATTTTTATAATAAATATATAAATATTAGTATAAGAAAATTAGTACTTGAGTTGGCTGGAAACTTTTTAAAAAACTATTTTTTATCTGAAATATTTTCTCAAGATTAAACAAGTCTTTCTTATTCAAATAGATGATACATGAATCAGGAAGTTAATTAACATTAGAAAGTAATTAATAGGAAAATGAAATAACGATTGTTTTATCAAAAAATAATTTTTTAAGAATTTTCGACTTTTTAGAGTCGCTATTTAATTTTTGAGAAAAATTAAGAAAATTTCTTCTTTCAATTTGACTAAAACAGAAAATCAAGTTGAAAGAGTTTTAAAGGGGTTCGAGGATTCCTATTAACTTCTTACGAAGGTTTAAAAGCACCTAAGACATCCGCTAACTTGCGGTTATCCGACAACTAATTTGGCTGAAACTTAAAATTGCGATAAAAACATTTTGATTGAAAATTAATATCTAACTTTTACCTAAGTGAAATACCTAACTTTATTTTGAAAAACTACTTAAACTTGATTTACTTTTAAGTTGTTAAGACAAAACGACGTTTGCAGGGATTTGAAAGTTTCTTAACTTAAAACTAACTAACAAATGAAGCAAGTAAATAAACAAGAAATAAAAAAGAGGGAGATTTGGGTTCAAATACGGGTTCTATTCGCCTTGTTTTCAATCCACCTGTTTTAGGTTTTTGACCCATTTCGACTTTTTTGAGTTTTTGACCCATTTTCTTTCTTGTACCTGTCGTAAACTAAACAAATAATTAATACAAAATGAATAAAAAAACGACAAAGGCTTAGGCCCATTACAAATAAAAATACAAATCTAAACGGAACAGAATGAAATGGGCCTCATGGCCGGCTCCTTCGTTTCTTCTATACCTCTATTCTTTGCTTGGGAACCTATTTGCCTTTTAAATGCCCAAATTTTGGTTTTCTAATGGGTCAAAATGCTTGATAGCTAGATGAGATGAATTAAATATAAATTAATTGAATAAGTCTCATAATTTTAACAAAAAATAAAATAATCGATTTAGAAATAAGATAATAAAAAAATGTAAATTATCATACGACTAAACTAATTAGTAAAATATTAAAATAAAAGTAATTTTTTTAGACGAATTTTGAATAATCATAAAATATACTTATCGTATACATAATTACGTAAAACATATATATTGTCTAAAAATTGTAAAATTGACAAGATTAATAAAACATTCTGAATTTTATAAAAGCTACTTATTTCATAATTGTTTAAAATTAAGAGGCTTGTTAATTAATTTATGTCGGGGAGGGTCAAAATTGAGTGTCAACAACGACTAATTAAAATAAAAGCAACTAAAATGGAAGAGGGAAAGAGAAAATGAAAACAACACATGTTACCAACATGGGTTGTGGTGCAATGGTGACAGTGTTGCACCCTTAATCAAAGGTTTTGGGTTCAAGCCCTGGGACTGCAATCTGAATTTTTATGTGAGCTCTGAACACCGGGTGGAAAACCAAAAAAAAAAAAGATCTCAGAAAGTCATTCAACTTTGAATTTTAACTTAAAAGTCACTCAACTATTAACTCTTCCCTTAGAAAGTCACTCAATTTATTTAATTTTTTAAAATTAAAATTTGTTAATATTAATTGTTTATATAACAAACCAAAATTTTTAAAAATAAAAAATATTATTTAAACCATTTAGTGATCCACCCACCAAATCCGATCCATTAGAAAATATAATATGACCCATTTTATCTTGGGAGTCTTTACTGTCTAGTGAAATATGTTTATTTGAATGAACATTATTTCATGTTGCATCAATATGATTACTATATCAGTATATAATGGTGAGAGCATATGCTGAATTAGTTGTTCTACTCTTTGTCAGGATTGAAATATATTTCGAGGCTATGACTGTTAGGTTTTATTTGCCCTGATTTCTTACCATAAATAGGTTTTCCTTTTAGGAAAAGGTTTTGGATTGACTAATCCTTTTTCTGGTAGGAAAAGGTTTAGGACTCTATAAATAGAGACATGTTCCTTCTAACTTAATCAGCATTCACAATGTAGTCTTTAAGAGCTTTGAGA
The DNA here is from genome assembly GCF_001406875.1 of Solanum pennellii. Classification (NCBI taxonomy): domain Eukaryota; kingdom Viridiplantae; phylum Streptophyta; class Magnoliopsida; order Solanales; family Solanaceae; genus Solanum; species Solanum pennellii. The sequence goes on along the minus strand of NC_028646.1, from coordinate 78,903,385 downwards.
GTTTTGGTTAGAGGGAGAATTTGTGGGTCACAAGTTTGATAAGTTATCACTTGTGTGAACCTCCCATGTATTCCGAGTGAATTGGTTGAGGTTGTTTCTCTCTGTATTTTGTACTCTCATATTTATAGTGGATTGCTCATCTCCTTTGTGGACGTAGGTCGATTGACCGAACCACGTTAAATCTTTGTGTCTTTTGGTATATTTCTCGTTGTCTTCTTACTCGTGGTCTTTCGAGGTTTGCTTTGCTAGCTTCCGCGTTTACACCTGATATTTCCGATCCTAACAAGTGGTATCAGAGCCAGATTCAATGATGGAGTCAGGTTTAGTGGTTCGATAATCGATGATTGAACCAGGTTAGAAAGAGGCGTTCATCTAGGCGGGTGTAGTTCTAGCGCAACCATTTTGACAGTAATGAAGATTTTGTTGAAGAAATTATTTCAGAGAGGTTCTCTGTGTTGAGACTTAAATTTTGCAAAGGAGATTATGGAGAGGAGAAGCAAGTTGTTGAAGATTAAGTAAAGAAGGTGGACAAATTTATTTTGTTAGAAATTCAGGCCAAGGGGGAGATTTGTTAGGTTTTATTTGCCCTAAATTTCTTACCATAAATAGGTTTTCCTTGTAGGAAAATGTTTTGGATTGACTAATCCTTTTCTTGTAGGAAAAGGTTTAGGACTCTATAAATAGAGGCATGTTCCTTCTCACTTAATCAACATTCACAATGTAGTCTTAAAGAGCTTTGAGAGTTTTGGTTAGAGGGAGAATTTGTGGGTCACAAGCTTGATACGTTATCACTTGTGTGAACCTCCCATGTATTCCGAGTGAATTGGTTGAGGTTGTTTCCCTCTGTATTTTGTACTCTCATATTTATAGTGGATTGCTCATCTCCTTTGTGGACGTAGGTCGATTGACCGAACCACGTTAAATCTTTGTGTCTTTTAGTATATTTCTCGTTGTCTTCTTACTCGTGGTCTTTCGTGGTTTGCTTTGCTAGCTTCCGTATTTACACCTGCTTATTTTCGGTCATAACAATGACAACATCTTTCACACAACTGTATGTATGACTTTCCTAAGAGGATTGTACATCCAATAGTTATAAGAATAACAACATTGAGACGTAAATCTCTTGGAGTTAACATTCATTTTAGGAAATAATTTAGGATTAAGAGCAAAATAAAATGGGTCATATAATATTTTTTAATGGATCGAATTACGTGGGTGAATCACTAAATGATTTAAATGATATTTTTTATTTTTAAAAAAATTTGGTTTGTTATATAAATAATTAATATCAGCAAGTTTTAATTTAAAAAACAATAAAATAAATTAAGTGACTTTCTAAGGGAAGCGTTAATAGTTGAGTGACTTTTGAGTTAAAGTTCAAAATTGAGTGACTCTCTAAGAGAAAATGACATAGGTGAGTGACTTTTGAGTTAAAATTGAAAGTTGAGTGACTTTATGAAAAAAATGAATATAGTTGAGTGAACATACGAGATATTAACTCTAGGGTAAATAGTTGTTAATATTGACAAGTAGCTTTGTAGATTAGTTTTTATTTTCTACGAGACATAACATCTATTTTTATATCTCTTGCTTCACCTATCACAATTTTTATTGATGTATGCCTACATTCCTATCACTGCTTACTGGACCATTGATTTTTGTTATTTTTTAAAATTTATAATCTTTTTGTGAAAAAAAACTTGATTTCTAGAAGTTAGCAATTTGCAATTCTTATTTGAAGAAAAAAACGACTTTTTTTTGTATAGTTTTTATTTTATTTTGATAATATTAGATATATACTGTTTGCGCTAGCGCAGATTCAATGTATGTTAGTTTTTTTCTTTTTAATTTATGTAATACAAATGAAATTTGAAAAAGTGAACTACATTTTTTATATGTATTTTTAAAAAATATTTTAAATTGTTAATTTATATACCTTTTGTGTCTTTTCGAATAATATATGTTACTACATCTGTTTTATTTTATGAGATTTTAGGAAAGTCAACGTAATTTCTTATATGATTCTCACATATTTTTAGTTGTCATTTTACTATGATTCATAGTACTTTTTAGTTTCTTACATTATTTTCAAACAATATATGCAACTTTTTTTGGTTCGATAAAAATAAGGGACTCAACCAAATTTCATTATGTTTTTTAACTATGTTTTTCTAAAAATATCTTAAATTGTTACATTGCGTTTTTAAGCTTTTTTTATGTAATTTTCAAATATGTAACAAATTATAAATTAAAACAAAGAATTAAAGTTTTCAAATCATTAAATTTTTATATTAAAATGTTCAAATCTATAAAACTTNTATATATATATATATATATATGAAAGCTCATTTAATAATAACACACACACACACGCACGCACGCACACACACATTTTTAATATATGACTCCCTCCTTTTCGATTTATATGAACTAACAAAAGAAAGAAAGTGAAGTAATAACAAAAGTTAATGGTAATAATAATAACTTAAGATGTTTTTAGAACTATTTAATTTTTTTGTTATCATATTTTTGGTAGATTTTGTTAGGATGAAATTACATTTTTGCCCTTGATCATTATTCACTTCATATATAAAAATATATTTCTAAAATTATTTATTATCTTTTTTAATATATTTTTATTAGCATAAAATTATATTTTTGCTCTTGATCATCCTCCCACTTCACTATTCTATAGAAAAATAAATATAGTTGAATGGTCACTTCTAATTAAATAAAGTTGCCAATAATTTACAACAACGTGTACACATTAAATATCAAACTAATTAACTATCCTAGGCTCTTAAAAATTGGAGTCCAATTAAAATTGTGGCCAAAATTCACCCAACACATGTATAAAACTCTACAACATTTTAGTGAATTAGTATACAGTTTTTTTAAAAAAAATAAAATAAAATATTATACACTACCAAAATTAGTATCAATATGGATTTCCTTGAATATTCTCTTCTTTTCTTGTTGATTTTTTGCTTTACTTATTCCCTATGGTTCATCATATATAGAAGGACTAAAACCTCAGCACCAACAAATTGGCCAATCCTTAGGGAGTTGCCTGGGGTTATTGTGAATCTTCATCGCGGTCATGCATATATGACTGAAGTTCTTATAGAATATGGCGGTACTTATGAGTTTAAAGGTCCTATTTTTACAAATGTGGACATGTTTTTTACTTGCGATCCTGCAAATATACATTATATCTTTAGTAAAAATTTCTCAAACTATCCAAAAGGACCCGAGTTTCGTAAGATTTTTGATATGTTGGGTAATGGGATCTTCAATGTTGATCATGAACTATGGGAGCTACATAGGAGGACTACTATGTCCATAATGAGCCATGCAAAGTTCCAAATGTTGTTAGAAAAGACCATGTGGGACATAATTGAGAAAGGGCTTAAACCAATTCTTGATGCTTTTGCAAAACAAGGCAAAACATTGGATTTGCAAGATGTTTTGCAAAGATTTACTTTTGATTCCATCACTAGATTGTTACTTGATCATGATCCAAAAAGCTTGTCTATGGACTTACCTTATTTGCCATATGAAAAGGCGTTTGGTGATGCCCTTGATGCACTTTTACATAGACACATAACGCCACAACGTCTATGGAAGTTGCAACAATGGCTTAGAATTGGTAAAGAGAAGAAGCTCATGCATGCATGTGAGGCTTTTGATCAATTCATATATCCTTGCATTGCGCGAAAACAAGAAGAGTTGATGCATAAAAGTACAATCAAAGAGGAGGAATTTGCATTTTTAAACGCGTATATCAAAGTATACAATCAATGGAATGGTGGAGATTTGGGTACTTTGCAAACATTTCTAAGGGATACTTTCTTGAATTTGATGTTGGCTGGAAAGGACACCACAAGTGCAGCTCTCACTTGGTTTTTTGTCCTCTTGGCTAAGAATCCCTTAGTAGAGAAAAAGATACGAGAAGAGATTCAACAACAATTGCATGTAAAAGAAGACGAAAACCTAAAGTTTTTCACCAAAGAAGAATCAAGAAAATTGATTTATCTACATGGTGCTTTGTGTGAAACTCTTAGGTTGTATCCATCAGTGTCTTTAGAGCACAAAGTTCCACTTGATCATGACATACTTCCAACCGGTCATCGTGTTAGTCCAAAAACAAGAATGATTCTACCATTCTTTGTAATGGGGAGAATGGAGACTCTGTGGGGGAAAGATTGTCTAGAGTTCAAGCCAGAGAGATGGATTTCTGAACGTGGAGGAATCAAACATGAGCCATCTTTCAAATTTCCAGCATTTAACGCCGGTCCAAGGACTTGTTTAGGGAAAGAAATGGCATTTATTCAGATGAAAATTGTGGCAGCTACCATCATACACAATTACAATATCCAAGTTGTGGAACCAGAAAATGTTTATCCTACTACTTCAATCATCATGCAAGTGAAAAATGGTCTAATGGTCAAAGTTGTAAAAAGTTATAATTAAATACATGTGTTTATGTATATGGGGCAAAATCTTTAGCTCTTTTGAGAATATCCAAATAAAGTTGTGTTCTTGTTCTAATAATTCAAATGTTTGATTACATGATACAAAGACCCTTTACTTCTTACTTTTTATTTTTGTCAATTTGGTTTACAATCTTGTCTTGTATGTTAGTCATCTAGTTTTGGTAAGAGATGAGCCATCAAATTGCTAAATTTGTGAAATACAAATTGAATTTCTTTGACACACACAAAGCAAATATTTATGAGTCCTCCTATTTCCAATTCTTTTATGTCCTCTCATATTCGAAACTGGCTGGCTTATTTATTCCAAAACACTCTTTATATATAGCTAGATGATAGCAAGGACAGAGTAAAAAGTTTCCATATTTAAAAAAGAATGACCCTATTTCCTTTTTAGTCTGTTTAAAAAAGAATGACATCCCTTTTTTTTTTTGGTAACATTCTAACTTTAACTTTCCACGTGGCATGTTTAAGACCACAAGATTAAAGGGTATTTTGGTACATTTGACATAACTTTAATTTAGAACCACAAGATTAAAAAGTCTTCTTTCTTTTCTTAAACTCCGTTCCAAATCAAACTAGGCCATTCTTTTTTAAACAGAGGGAGTATATATTAGATCGAATTCGATTACTTGTATTTGTATGAAAAAGAATCCATTCAATATGTATTTATAATTCAATTAGTAATAATTGATACATCTGATGTTGAAGATGCTGAAAATTTTGGGAATCATGTTTTGCAAGTTGAAAACGAGAATCCAACTAAAAACTGGACACTGTTTACACAAAAAAAATCAACTAGTAGTCGAGTTTTTTCCCTACTAGCTGGTCAAATTAATTCTTCATGTAGTGAAAGGGGTCCGACTGTAAATTTTTATGATAGTGAGAAGAGGCAAGATACTAGTAATGCCTCAAGCGACCTATTATGTTCGAATAGATTTGATATTCTTTTGAAGACTACCGGAAAGCAAGTAAGGTTAACAGAGAATGACCACGATTTGATCCAAGAAAAACAAGTCTCATCACTTGCTCTAAATAGCAAATTAAGTCCAGAGCTCTTGTATTTATGCCTAAATGTGTGCTTGCAAGGAAGAATGATTCAAGTACCTTATTGTCAAATAAAATTGATTTGGCGGAAGATTCTCTTGATGAAGATTGCGTGAATTTAAGTGAGGACTCTCTTGATGAAGATGAGGAAGACAATATGTTGGACATTTGCTTTAGTAGAGTGGCTAGGGAAGTGGATATATCACCTATAGGCAACAAAGAAGTGGAAGCAACAAAAGCAAAAAGAAGACATATGAAGGCAACATAGTTAGGATGGTAAAATGACTGAGGCGTTTGTTCCAAGGCATCTGATGCGACAACAAAGCAAAATCATTTGACAGTATCAATAGGTTCAACTAAATCCAATAAATCCATAAAGAAGGTATGAATCATCAAGTATTGTTGAATAGGTTTGAAGAAGTAGACAAGAAAAAAAAACTTCAAAGTTACTTTTGATGGGCAAACAATCTTTTTTCATTCATGCTTTAATAATAGAAAGTTTGGGTCTGGTAACTCAACTTTCTCCTTAATTGACATATTTTTACATTGCTTAAGCATCCTCATTTTGTAATATCATCATGGAGTGTATTTCAAACTCTGTAATGATCAAAAAATATTTAGTTCTCTCTAACTCTTATTTTCTTCATGGTTGTTATAGGTAGCAGAAGTTAGATACTTCGTCAAGATTAGTAAGGTAAGGCTTAGCCCCCTTGATTGTACTTGTCCCTATTGATATTTTTTATGTTTAATAAAATACCGCTAAACACTATTTACTGATAAATTTATTTTTTAAAAAAATCTAATTACTGACACTTAAAAATAATCTTTCTAAGATTGTAATTCTTGACTCCACATCAAAAGGTTGATGTGAAGACATGACATTTAATAAATTACATGGAAGTTGGGCAGATGGATATAACTTATTAGCAGCCCACATTATCCATCCTGATCCAACTTTAATTGGTATTTAATTAAATGTAGATGGATATAATATTTTATTTACTTTATTTTAATTTGATTATAATTAATTCAACTCGTCCATTAAACCAATTATTGGGCTTTCAAATTATTATTGGTCCTATAGCTAGTGGTCCAAATGATACATTACAATCTATAAAAGGAAAAATGGGGGACCTCCATCTACGAACGGAATATAACTACATATAGCTAAATTTTAAAGAAGTATCTATAACTTTTGGTAGCCTTAATAATAATCTTATAAAGATAGTTCTAATTGTTAGGATCGAAAATAAGTAGGTGTACATGCGGAAGCTACCAAAGCAAACCTTGAAAGATCACGAGTAAGAAAACAACGAGAAATATACCAAAAGACACAAAGATTTAACGTGGTTCGATCAATCGACCTACGTCCACAAAGGAGATGAGCAAATCCACTATAAATATGAGAGTACATAATACAGAAAGAAACAACCTCAACCAATTCACTCGGAATACATGGGAGGTACACACAAGTGACAGCGTATCAAGCTTGTGACCCATAAATTCTCTCCCTAACCAAAACTCTCAAAGCCCTTAAGACTACATTGTGAATGCTGATTAAGTTAGAAGGAACATTCCTCTATTTATAGAGTCCTAAACCTTTTCCTACAAGAAAAGGATTAGTCAATCAAGAACCTTTTCCTAAAAAGAAAACCTATTTATGGTAAGAAATTTAGGGCAAATAAAACCCAACACTAACTTAATGTATTTAATCGATCTATAATTTTTTTATTAATTGATCGGAAATTTTTATTATTGAAAATGGTGAAACGGAAGATAAAAGGAACAAGTTAAGAAACCCACCGGCTATGATATGTAATTGATAAAAAGTGTTTCCTCTTTCTCATTTTATGTGACAATTTTTTTTTTTTTTAGTTTATCTCGAAAAGAATGTCACCTTACTACAATTAGAAACAATTTAACTTGAAAATTTCATTTTTATTTTAAAATAATTTACAGACACATAAATAGGATTGTTTTTGACAACAAATTTCAAAAGTCTTATTTTTTTCCTAATCATCGCGCCAAATTAAGTAATGCCACATAAATAAGACGGAGGGAGTATACTTTTTTTTTTTTTTAGTTTATTGCTATAATAGGTTTCTAATTAGGAGTCATTACAAGTGGAAAAATATTAGGTCGGGCCAAAAGTTCCACTCCATTTATAAAGGCTTTGTGGCCCAATTAGTTCTTCTCAGTCCAATTTCATGATTCTTTTATCGTACTTTGTTTTAGCTGATATTTAAATTTTTATCCTTTAAATAGACTAGTAACCTTTAGTAATTGAGCATATGCCAGATAAAAGTTTTTTAGAGTAAGAAGTCATGCACAAGCATAATTTGTGTGATATTATGATACAAAAATATAAATTTATGTCAGGCGAAAAAGTTATTTGTTACGAAGGGCATGGTTTGAAAGTTATTTTACTTCTTCACATATCGACATTGTTTGCATAAGACCATACGTGCTTCATTGTTCACAAATTAGGTATCAAGTAGACATAAGAGGATCGGCCCTTTTGACAAGCCTAACTTTCAAACCATGTTTCATTTGATTGAATGACAATAGAAGTACTTGGAGAAGCCACTATTTTCGTATGAGTCAAGGACACACTACAACAAAAATTTTACCGGCATTAAATATTAAAATTAATAAAGAGTGTTAAAGTCTTTACCTGCATTAGTTAAGTGCCATTAGAACCAATGTCGCTAAAAGATTTAGTAACATATACAAAAAATGACAATTGCCGCTAAAAATATAAGATTATTTTGGTTTGTAGTGACATATCCTTGTCTATACAAGTCACCTGCATTAGACACGGGAAATTTGAAAGATGGCTCGTGTTTAATCCATCCATGTTCAAAAATCCATCTCTCTATGTAACGACCTGTTTAGTCGTTTTGAGCAGCAGATTTTATTTCTGGAAAATTGGCTGAGGAAACGGACCCCACGACGGAACGTCACAGGCACGACGGACCGTCGCAGGGTCTCGTTTCAGCATACTTAGAATTCTGAAATCGGGTACTGAAAATCGACTCTCTGTAATTTGTGACGGACCTGCAGGACGTGCCGTCACATCCACGACGAGCCGTCGTAAGCTCCCGTTGCAAAACACTTCAACTCTTGAGAAATTGGTACGGGAAACGAGTCTCTGACCGTCAGGACGGAGGTG
>NC_028646.1:78788446-78886522 GCF_001406875.1 Solanum pennellii | reverse complement strand
TTATTTAATGAGTTTAAGTCTTCCGCATTATTTTCTGTTGATATATGTTAAAATGATAAGGGTTAGATTAGTTGGTTCGCTCACATAGGAGGGAAATTGTGGGTGCCAGTCGCGGCCCCGGTTTTGGGTCGTGACACTCTAGGACATCAATGTTTAATTTAAGTGTCATTTTCAAAATCACTATCTTGGACCCTACATGAGTTAATAAGCAAAAGTATTGTCTAGTTCAACTAGCTTTTTCTTCGCTTCAATACCGAATCACTTACTAATGGGTAGACTTGCACGCCTTATTTAAGACTAGTGTACGAAGCAAGGAAGTGGACTACTCTTGCAATCACTTGCGATGTCATGATCACATTAACTAACTTTAATTTCTTTGTTAATTTAGGGTATGATCGCCCTCCAGTCAGAAAAGGTATATTTCTTTCGATCAATTTCTTTAGAGCGCATATTAAGTTTTTTTTTAACGGGTTAATTGATAATTCGATAGTAAACTAATAAATTATAATTCATTTGTGAATAACTTTCGGTTATTCAATTAGGTGTCGGTATTTGCTTTTGAATAAGATGCAATATTTCATGCGCATGGTTCATTCAGTTCTAAGTGATTTTCAATGTTCTTTTCTCTGTGTAAAAAATATTTAAAAACAGTTAAACTGATAACTGAATCGATAACGATTGATAGCCGATAAACTGATATTTTAATGGTTCTATGATATTTTAGCACTTAGATCTATACAAAGTTGAACTACTAGACAATTGCGTTCGACGTGACATTTACAAATCAATTCAAGTATAACTTATATGAATTGTTACGAAAACGTGCCTATCTATATATTTAACTTTATACGAGCGGTTAGCTAAAGTTTTGTATGATGTCAATTTTAACCTTGAGCTGGGGCTAATAGGTAACAGACAATTAGGTCTTGGACAAGTCACATACCATGAGTTGTCAATTAATGTTTTGGTGAACCACTAGTTAGTTCAAAGGTGTGGCTCTTCTAAAAAACCAAAAGATTTTCTTTTTACAAGGTTAATGATTTGGTTGGCACATGATATTTAGACACCACATTAATTTTGTCATTTGACTACACAAAAAAAAAAAAAAAATTTAACATCATCAGAAAGTACGTGCCAACTTGGACATGCCCATAATTTAAGAAGCGGAGTACCTAAAGAGTAAAGATTCTTCTAAACTTGACGTGTTTTTTTCAAATTTCAATTAAATTATATTTGATCCTAATTACTAATGTATTCGACTTTTTTTATAATTATTACCCCCTCAAATAATAATTAATCGTAATTAGTTCAGTTCAATACCCAACTTTCGTGCTTAATTGTAATTGAACGTGTTCCTAATTAGTTCAGTTCGATACCCAACTTTTGCATTTATAATTGAACATGGACATAATTCAAAAGGCGGAATACCTAAAGAATAAAGATCCTTCCAAACTTGATGCATTTTATTAAAATTCCTTTTAAATTATACTTGGTCCTGATTACTCACGTACTTAATTTTTCTGTAATCATGGTGTCCCTAAAATAAGAATTGGTCCTACTTAGCAACCTTATACTTGGCTTTTGTATGTAGATCCAAAATTTGAATAAAACACGTCAAGCTTAGGAGGGTCGGTAAGTATTCTACCAATTTAAAATAGTAAATAAACTTCAAATAGATAAAGATTCAACATCCCATAACCATGCATCCAATATTTAGATATATAACAAGAGGATTTTACATTAATTGAAGGAAATACTCAAACAAAATGATGTATTTATAGTAATTAGATCTGGGAACGTGCGTTGCACATTTATTTTAAAATATTTCATATAAATTTTGTATTGCAAATTACATATTTTATCCCCTTCAAATCTATGTAATTACTAAAAAAAATTCATCATTTTCATATGAAACTACATATATCTTTCTAAGAAAAGAATATATATTTGATTACTAAATTGATTAAAAGTGTACAAAGTAAAAATAACAAACTATTGCACAAATTCAATATTCAAATGAGGATACTAAAATACCACATGCTAGGCTAATGTATACAAAGCAACAAACCATGGTAAATTTCAATAATAATAACAACACAACATTATAAAATTTTTACAATAACAACAAACAAGAAACATAAATATTAAACTAAACAAATAAAAAGAGACGAGAGAAGAGAGAAGAGAGTATAGATATTCTTTTTTATAATTAATTTAAGTGTGTACATTATTGTGTCAAATGTCACTATTGATATGATAGTATTGAAGAACACAAAGAGTTGTCATGAATATGAAATTAATCCATTTGAGATTATGGTGAGAGATAGGAGTAAAAACCATAATAAATATAATCAGGGAGTTACATATATTTACAATGAAGAATTAGTGATAATAAAATTTATGCGTATCAATATGATGATTTATTATTTGCTATTTAATATTTATTTAGTTAAATAATTTATAACATTTAAATGTAATGTATGAGTAAAAATCTAAGGATAAAATATGTAAAACAATGTATATATTAAATGTGTAATTATTGAAAAATCATTATGACTAATTATTAAGAAATTTGTAGCAACTATCAATATGAAAAATCATCACTATTCATACGTGAAAGTTGTAAAGATTGAATTTCTTTTGTTTTCTTGTTAATAATAACTTACAATTTAATAATGAGTATTGGATTGTAAGTCTAGTTAGACATAGGAGTATTATTATCATAATACGAAGAGTCAAAATTCATGAATCCCAAAATAAATATTAATAAAAAAATTATTTTAAATAATTTCAAGATAATAAATTAATAGTCAAGAGATATTTTGTAATTCAACTTTTGACTTAGATTCTTCTCAATTTTAATATAATTAATTTCTGGACACGTGTCTCATCCTAATATATTAATATAGACTTCCTAAAATGAAGTATATAATACTCTATTTATCAATTGAACAGTCATTTAGTTGAAAAAAATAGATTCAAATGCAACATATATCTGTCATATAACAAAATGAGATACATGCTTGGGAGTTATTCTATTTCTTCACGAAGATAGCAACTTTAGGTATGATACTAATAATGTTTTAAAAATAAATATACATACTAAATAAGAATTGAGAGGCCACAAAGCATACAAAAATGACACTAAATGATACCAATAAAGTTGGATTTAAAATCAGACTCATGAAATATATACTCCATACTTACGAATTTGGTTTTACAGCTACCCCAGAGTGATACTTTTTTGTAGCAAACTAAAAATGTAGAGTGTGTGAAATAAATAAAACAAAAAATATTATCTATACACATTATTTCATAAACACAAGCCAAATTTAAGCAGTAAACAGAAATTGAACTTGTTCAAAGGAAAAAAAATAGAATTACCTTATGCTAGGGTAAACTCAACAAATAAGAGGACGATAATAATAGCTTTTTGTGTAGTCTAACAGAATAGGAGTAAAAATAAAATGATAAAGAAATTTGACAGGTTAGTAACTTTATAAAGTGCAAAGAATGTGAAAAGAGTATAAATCATATAACTGATTGTAGTTTAAAAGACAAAAGATATAAATACCGTAATAAGAAAAGTTTGATACATTAGTTAAATGATCAGGACAAAGTGGTTATTTTAAATATGATTAGAGATATTTTTGTAATTCAACTTTCAACTATGGAGCTTCCTACTTTTAGTATAAAATATGATCTGATAAAAACTAATTAACGAAGACGATTTTATTAATCATGTTATAGTAATTTATTTTACTTCTTTATATATCGACACTGCTTACCTAAAATCTTATGTGCATCAATATCAATTGGACATAAGAGGAACCCTTTTGACAACCCTAACTTTCAGACCATTTTTCATTTTAATAATAACAGAAGAATTTGGAAGAATTATTTGATCTTCTAATTGGATATGATAATTGTATATGATGGTAGCTGCCACTATTTTCATTTGAATGAATGCCATTTCCTTCCCTATACAAGTCCTTGGACCTGCATTAAAAGCCGGGAATTTGAAAGATGGCTCGTGTTTGATCCCTCCGCGTTCAGAAATCCATCTTTCTGGCTTGAATTCTAAGCAATCTTTTCCCCATATACTTTCCATTCTCCCCATCGTATAGAACGATAACACAACTCTCGTGTTTGGACTAACACGATGACCGCTCGGAAGAATGTCAAATTCAAGTGGAAGTTTATGCTCAATTGCAACTGATGGAAACAACCTTAGGGTTTCACACAAAGCACCATGTAGATAGACTAGTTTTCTTGCTTCTTCTATTGCGAAAAACTTGAGATTTTCGCCCTCTTTGAGATTGAGTTGTTGTTGAATCTCTTCTCTAATCCTTTTCTCTACTAAGGGATTCTTAGCTAAGAGCCAGAAAAACCAAGTGAGAGCTGCACTTGTGGTGTCTCTACCAGCAAACAATAAACTCAAGAAAGTATCCCTTAGAAATGTTTGCAAAGTACCCAAATCGCCATCTTTCCATTGATTGTACATTTTGATGTACGCATTTAAGAATATGAATTCCTCGTCTTTGGCTGTACTTGTATGATGCATCAACTCTTCTTGTTTCCGCGAAATGCAAGGATATATGAACTGATCAATAGCCTCCCGTGCTTGAATAAGCTTCTTTTCTTTACCAATTTGAAGCCATTTTTGCAATTTCCAGCAACTCTCTGGCAAGAAATGTCTGTACATAAATGCATCAAGAGAGTCGTTGAATGCGTTCTCACATGGAACATGAGGTAAGCCAATAGACAAACTTTTTGGATCATGATCAAGTAACAGTTTAGTTATAGCATCAAAAGTGAATCTCTGGAAAATATCTTGCAAATCAAACAGGGTACCCTGTTCAGCAAAACCATCAAGAATAGGCCAGAGCCCGTTTTCGATAATACTCCACATGTTCCTCTCCAACATAGTTTGGAACTTGGGATGATTCATTAAGGACATGGTGGTCTTCCTATGCATCTCCCATAGATCATAATCAACATTGAAGATTCCATTTCCTATCATATCGAAAATTTTACGAAACTCAACACCCTTTGGATAGTTTGAGAAATTTTTACTAAGGATATGATGGATATTTGCAGGATCACTAGTAAGTAACATGTTCAAGTTGGCAAGAACAGGACCATGAAACTCAAAAGTTCCCTTAGATTCTACAAGAGCATCAGTTACAAATTCATGGACACGATGAGTATTTTGAATAAGCCCAGGCAACATTCCAACTAGTGGCCAATTTGTTGGCGCTGAGCTTGATTTCCACCCTCTATTACTAAGGTACCACCACGTAGAATAAGTAAAACACATGACGATAACCAAAAGAGGAAGAAAATATTCAAGGACATTCATTTTTTTTAAGAGATTGAGAGAAGGGAATTGTTTAAGTTGAGGATTAGTTCTTTCAACTTCACATTTTATAAGACTAGAAAAGAGAAGGCATGTGCTCATATTTGAGTTAGGCATTTACAAGATCACTATCTTTGCCTCCCACATGAGTTGCTAAACTAAATTGTCAATACCAGCAAGCTAAGTTAGATATGGTGCCATTTTTGTCATACTATTACTTGTCTCAGCAGAAGTCTGGTGGAATGGATTGAATCAGTTATCAGCCCTACCTTAATTAGGGACAAACTTCTATTACGAAGCATTGACTCTCTAGACGAGATTGTATAATGGTTCTAGAAGACACTCAATCCTCTATACAAACGGGAACTACATGGGGTGCACTATAAGGGATCGAAGAGAACTCCTCAACTAAAGGAAGCTTATCTCCGCCCCTTTAAAAGCTCTCCTTTAGGTATTCTGTTTATGTTTAATAGTAAACAAACTTCAAAGCAGATAAAGAAAAAGGACATCTCCATTCAGATTTTCGAAATATTTACTAAAACATTGAACATCACATAGGGGCCATAACCATGCAAGGGATGTCATCCAACATTTCGATATATAATAACAAGAGTTCACATTAATTGAAAAAAAAGAACACAAGACTATGATGATGCGTTTATAACATAATAAAAACTAACTCATGAGGACGATTTTATTGATGCACTTGAATGCAGTATACTAAGATGCACAATCATGATATAGTAATTATATCGACACTGCTTACATAAGATCCTAGATACATCAATATTCTAGAATTGTTCATGCATTGGACATAAGAGGAACCCTTTTGAAAAGCCTTACTTTCAGACCATGTTTCATTTGAATGATAATAGAAGCATTTGGAGAAATTATTTGATCTTCCCCTAATTGGATATGATAATTGTATATGATGGTAGCTGCCACTATTTTCATTTGAATGGATGCCATTTCCTTACCTATACAAGTCCTTGGACCTGCATTAAAGGCCGGGAATTTGAAAGATGGCTCATGTTTGATCCCTCCACGTTCAGAAATCCATCTTTCTGGCTTGAATTCTAGGCAATCTTTTCCCCATATACTTTCCATTCTCCCCATTGTATAGAACGATAGCACAACTCTTGTGTTTGGACTAACATGGTGACCGCTCGGAAGAATGTCAAATTCAAGTGGAAGTTTATGCTCAATTGCAACTGACGGAAACAACCTCAGGGTTTCACACAAAGCACCATGTAGATAGACTAGTTTTCTTGCTTCTTCTATTGCGAAAAACTTGAGATTTTCGCCCTCTTTGAGATTGAGTTTTTGTTGAATCTCTTCTCTAATCCTTTTCTCTACTAAGGGATTTTTAGTTAAGAGCCAGAAAAACCAAGTGAGAGCTGCACTTGTGGTGTCTCTACCAGCAAACATCAAATTCAAGAAAGTGTCCCTAAGAAATGTTTGCAATGTACCCAAATCACCATCTTTCCATTGATTGTACATTTTGATGTACGCGTTTAAAAACGTAAATTCCTCGTCTTTGATTGAACTATTATGCATCAGCTCTTCTTGTTTCCGCGAAATGCAAGGATATAAGAACTGATCAAAAGCTTCCCATGCTTGAATGAGCTTCTTTTCTTTACCAATTCGAAGCCATTTTTGCAATTTCCAGCAGCCTTCTGGCAAGATGTGTCTGTACATAAGTGCATCCACAACGTCGTTGAACGCCTTTTCACATGACACATGAGGTAAATCAATAGACAAACTTTTGGGATCATAGTCAAGTAACAATTTGCTGATAGCATCAAAAGTGAATCTCTGGAAAATATCTTGCAAATCAAACAGGGTGTCCTGTTCAGCAAAAGTATCAAGAATAGGTCGGAGCGCATTTTCGATAATGTCCCACATGTTCCTCTCTAGAAAAGTTTGGAACTTGGCATGACTCATTAAGGACATGGTGGTTTTCCTATGAATCTCCCATAGCTCATAATCAACATTGAAGATCCCATTTCCTAATCTATCGAAAATTTTACGAAACTCAACACCCTTTGGATAGTTTGAGAAATTTTTACTAAGGATATGATGGATATTTGCAGGATCACTAGTAGCTAACATGTTCAAGTTGGCAAAAACAGGACCATAAAACTCAAAAGTTCCCTTAGTTTCCACAAGAACATCAGTTGCAAATTCATGGACACGATGAGCATTTCGAATAAGCCCAGGCAACATTCCAACAAGAGGCCAATTTGTTGGCACTGAGCTTAATCTCCACCATCTATTACTAAGGTACCACCATGTAAAACACATGATGATAATCAAGAGAGGGAGAGAAAGTTCAAGGACATCCATTTCTTTGGAGATTGAGAGAAGGGAATTGTTTAAGTTGAGAATTAGTTCTCTCAACTTCACATTTTATAAGACCAGAAAAGGGAAGGCATGGGCTAATATCTGACTTAGGCATTTACAAGATCACTATATTGGTCTCCCACATTTAGTTGCACGGACTATTCACTTTTAATGCCGCATCCATGTCGATTCTCCAAAAATACACTACTTTTGGCGAATCCAACACGCACCCGTTGACATTTTCGAAGAGTCCGAGCAACATAGGTTCTACATGAGTTGCTAAGCACAATTGTCAATGTCAACAAGCTAAGATAGATAAGGATGTGAGAATCTGACAGGGCCCATACGTAGATGATAAATTAGATATGGTACCATTTTGTCATATTATTAGTTGTCTAAGCAGCAGTCTATTAGAATTGATTGAATCTGTCCTACCTTAATTAGAGACTTCTAGTCAAGACCTAGAAAGGAAAAAAACTAGGAAGCATTGACTCTCTAGACGAGACTGTTTTACGATTCTAGAAGACCCTGAACAAGAATAGGCAAAGATGTCACATCTTTGAACCGGAAGAGATTGTTTAGGATGAGTATTTGGGTAACAACGCAGAGGTGTGTGTAGTCAAAAGCTTGCTAGAATGGAATAGTAAAAGCTTCAACTGTTAGTTGCTAACAGAATTTGTTGAACCAGTCCAATATTTTATGACATCTTTGCCTCTGGCACAGATTTAGCATCACACCTATAGGAGTGAGTTATTTGGTTAGATTTACAATCACCAGAATACCAGTAAGAGCTCATCACTACAACTATACATAACGTAATCTATAAAATGATGCATTTGGGAAACCATGCATAGGCAGATCGAGGTATTACAATCAATTAGGGTGGCGTTGAAATGAGACAAGTGCTGAAATGTTAAAGAAACAAGAACCTAAGAGAACCAATGCTCTAGCATTTTTCATGCATTTGGTATCGATTAGAGAGGAACCCTTTTCTCGAGTCTAACTTTCAGACCATGTTTCATTTGAATGATAATAGAAGCACTTGGAGCAATTATTTGATCTTCCCCTAATTGGATATGATAATTGTATATGATGGTAGCTGCCACTATTTTCATCTGAATGAACGTCATTTCCTTCCCTAAACAAGTCCTTGGACCTGCATTAAAGGCTGAGAATTTGAAAGATGGCTCGTGTTTGATCCCTCCTCGTTTAGAAATCCATCTCTCTGGCTTGAATTCTAATCTATCTTCCCCCCATATACTTTCCATTCTCCCCATTGTATAGAGTGATAGCACAACTCTCGTGTTTGGACTAACATGGTGACCACTCGGAAGAATGTCAAAGTCATGTGGAAGTTTGTGCTCAATCGCAACTGATGGAAAGAGCCTCAGGGTTTCACACAAAGCACCATGTAGATAGACTAGTTTTCTTGTTTCTTGTAGGCTGAAAAAGTTGAGATTTTCATCTACTTTTAGATTCAACTGTTGTTGAATTTCTTCTCTAATCCTTTTCTCTACTAAGGGATTTTTAGCTAAGAGCCAGAAAAACCAAGTGAGAGCTGCACTTGTGGTGTCTCTACCAGCAAGCATCAAACTCAAGTAAGTGTCCCTTAGAAATGTTTGCAGAGTACCCAAATCACCATCTTTCCATTGATTGTACATTTTGATGTACGCGTTTAAAAATGTGAATTCCTCGTCTTTGATTGTACTTTTATGCAGCAATTCTTCTTGCTTCTGCGAAATGCAAGGATATAGGAACTGATCAAAAGCTTCCCATGCTTGAATGAGCTTCTTTTCTTTACCAATTCGAAGCCATTTTTGCAATTTCCAGCAACTTTCTGGCAACAAATGTCTGTAAAGAAGTGCATCTACAGTGTCGTTGAACGCCTTTTCACATGGCACATGAGGTAAGCCAATAGACAAACTTTTTGGATCATGATCAAGTAACAATTTGCTGATAGCATCAAAAGTGAGTCTCTGGAAAATATCTTGCAAATCAAGCAGCCTGTCCTGTTCAGCAAAAGCATCAAGAATCGGTCGGAGTCTGTCTTCAATAATGCTCCACATGTTCCTCTCCAACAATGTTTGGAACTTGGGATGATTCATTAAGGACATGGTGGTCTTCCTATGCATCTCCCATAGCTCATAATCAACATTGAATATCCCATTTCCTAATATATCGAAAATTTTACGGAACTCAACACCCTTTGGATAGTTTGAGAAATTTTTACTAAGGATATGATGGATATTTGCTGGATCACTAGTAAGTAACATGTTCAAGTTGGCAAGAACAGGACCATGAAACTCAAAAGTTCCCTTAGTTTCTACAAGAGCATCGGTTACAAATTCATGGACACGATGAGCATTTCGAAAAAGCCCAGGCAACATTCCAACTAGTGGCCAATTTGTTGGCACTGAGCTTGATCTCCACCACCTATTACTAAGATACCACCATGTAGAGTAAGTATAACACATGATGATAATCAAGAGAGGAAGAAAAAATTCAAGGACATCCATTTCTTACTCAAACAAAAGAAGAATTTGAGATGGAGAGAGGAGACTTGTTTAAGTTCAGGATTAGTTCTTTCAACTTTACATTTTATAAGGAGAATTGAGTAAACAAGACCAGCAAAATGGAAGACATGGCCTCATATTTTACTTTACGTTTTTTATGACCGTGATGTCCGAATCAGCTTTCGTGCACTTTGTTAGGATAGATGGGGAGAATCACCTAGTGGTATTTAAACCTGAGACCTCGTAGCTCTAAACCACTTTATTGACCCACTAGACCACACCATTAGGTGCGGCATGGCTCATAATTTAGTTAGTCATTTTGAAGATCACTATCTTGGACCCTTACATTAGTTTTTAACCACAAGTTTCAATCCTAAGATAGATAAGGATGTGACAATCAGACAAAGTTGTTTTACCAAACAAAATGACAATATAGATATGGTGTCATTTATGTCGTATTGTTAGTTATCTCAGCATCAGTCTGGTGGAAAGGACTGAATCCCTCCAAAACATTAATTACAGACTTCTAGTCAAGACTCGAGCCCTCAAAATGACTTCTAGACATATTTGTAATTTTATATCATAAATACTTTTCAATGTTTATTCATAGTTATTTCCATCATCTCACAGTCCATATTTTATAGTTTTCAACAAATTACGCTTGCTAAAATGGAATAGCAAAAGCTTCAACTGTCTGTTGTTATCAGTGTGACATATTTTTAATGTACACAAGAGAATATTTTATACATATAGCTAAGTGTGTTAAACTGATTAAAATTTACTTGAGGATGAGTATGGAAATGGCCTAGCGATGACTTGAGGCTTCGTTTACTGCCTTCCCAGAGCTTGAAGATGCACACATAAGAAGAAGCTAGACGTGGGCTTTAGTTGTTATAAGTACTCGAACAATGTGCATGTGGCACAACTAAAAACACAAGCCATCACCAAGATAACGAATAAAGAACCAATCAACATTCAGGCTCCAATAAGAGGATGATTCAGGATTCGAAAAAGCAAGAAACTATTTTCAACCTATAGGAGTGAGTAATTTGGTCAGATTTACAATCACCAGAAAACCAGTAAGAGCTCATCATTGCAACTATACATAATAACCTAATCTCTAAAATGATGCATTTGAACAACCCTGTATATGATGATCCAGGTATTACAATCAATTAGGGTGGTGTTGGAATGAGATAAGTGCATGAAATGCTAAAGAAACAGAGGAACAAAAACCGAAGAGCACCTTGAAAGATTGGAAGAGAAAGTAAATCCAACCATTCCCAAAAAAATTCCATATTATGAACACCTCCAGGAACTGCTGCAAGTTCCATCTCAGTGTGATTGCGACTCGAGAAGGACGTTTGTGGCTATATTAACATCATTTCTTGAATGGATGAGTGCCTGCCTTGCTGAGTTCCTATCAAAGCCCATCGATACCAGCATAGAAATAGCGTCTTCTGGTGGTTCTGGGGTGGATGAAACTGGAGCTGGGTAGTTCCCCTAAAATATGCAGGAGAAAGCAGTAGACTAATGTCAGAACGTTCATAATCTTTCAAAAAGGACCATAGAAACTTTAGATGCGACTGAAGTATAGAAACTTTAGATGCGACTGAAGTTGGTTTTCAATTGGAACACACCAAGAATCAACTCATTGGTGGATGAATATGGCCCATCAATTCACTTATATTTTGAACAAGGTGACCTCTCAATTCTATTGGTCCAGATAAAATTTGAAATCCATCGACATAAGTGAGAAATGTGAAAGCTAAACTTAACTGATAAAACTCTTAACATAATAAACAAGATTCTAGAGTGCAAATAGCAGTAGGCTCAGAATTCGCCAGTAGACATGGAGAGGACAATCAATGTTTAATCATTAGCAAACTCTCACTTACATCAGAAAAAATAACATTGCAGTAGATATACGAATATAAGTTCCACGACTTGATTATTAATTCTTCTTTCATCATCTCTTTTTCCCCCTCTTAATCATGTCACTTTCTAGATGGACTAATCATTCTTCTTTCTATACATGGAAAAAATATATGGAACTTGAAACTTCTGATTATTTGTGTTTTTATTTGCCTTCTCGTCATTCAATATTCTTTTTTCACTATTCTGATCCACCATCCTCACATGGTCGCAGTCTCTCTCTGTGAGAGAAAAGAGAGAGCACTTCCTTTTTCAAGTAACTCCTCACCTCCCACCCCAGAAAATAAAAAGAGAGACAACAACAATATACCCAGTGTAATCCCACAAGCGAGGTCTGAGGAGGGTGTACATAGAAAAGTTCAACTATTCTCTTTTTTTTTTGGTCAGTAAAGGTAAAGTATTCTCAATTATGTTTTACATAAGCCAATGAAGAGAAGAGAAAAGTTGTAGATTAAAGCTAGCCAGAGAGAGGACGTGAGATGTTGATAGGAAACAAATAATAATTATTTCTCTTCTTTTATTTTTTGAACTCTAGACTGTTTCTCTTGAGGGACTGGGTACTTTTGAACATCTCGATCTCTAATAACCATGAAGAATTATCTTTCTTAAAAAGTCAAGTGCTTTATATTTTATCCAATTGGAGTAATACTGGTCCAATTTCAGGATAGACAGTCCAAGGAAGATATTTATTTTAGATGCATTTCTTTCAACTAACCTGACACTGAGAGACAGCTTTCCCTTAAAACATCAAAGAGTTAACTATACTAACTAAACCAAGGCATCAAAAACAATACTCACCTCCATTTGGCGACCAGCAAAGATTGGTACGTTTCCTGGAGCATTTCTTGCTGGTGCAGAAGGCGGTGGCAGGTTACCCATCGATGGCCAAGAAAGTCGAGCAAAGAAGGATGTAATAAATTCTGGGAACTAAAAGAAAGAAAATTGATGCGAGTCAGATTCATAATAAAACATCATGGAAAATCATGTACGATAAAAGGTGCACCATTAGCATCTCAAGCAACAAAATATTTGGAGATGTCATTTCAAAACCATAAAATCAATTGTCAATTCTACAGCGGTGCTCAGAGTTCTCTACTTCTATGAAGCTTACAAACGTGTTCCTACATTGCATTATTAACTTCAACAAGAAGCATTTGCTTTGCCTTCCAGCAATAGCATTCGGCCTACAAGACACATTCAGATCTAGCTACTTGATGAGAAATGGAGCCTAGTTATTTCTTGTAGTCATTCAGAAGTCAGAACAAGGGTTATTCCCATCAACTCAGATAGAAGGTCCATGAACTTCCAACTACATCAAATTCAAGAAAAGAAAAGAAATGCTAATGACTAGGAGCAATATTCTATATATGTGAATGCAAGACTAAGTCAAATTCTCCAGGCATATAAAAAGAAAGAAGTGATAGTATCACATAAATACCAAATACCATGAGATTACAGTAATTATTTTCAGAGAATGCGAACTCAGTAGAAACAAAACTTAAATATGTATGAACAGACAGAGACACACACAGAGAAAGAGAGAATTTTGAAAAACAAGAGGGGCAAACCTTCACTTTCCTAATACGGCAAAAGTTTAAACGATACAAGCAACCTGCAATTATTCCACAGAGCCCGGGTACAATAGATCTTTTCCAGGATGAGAAAAGAAGCTGTAAGATAAAATATCAAGTAAATATGGATAATAAGAAACTCAAGCTAGGACAATATTTAATTAGAAGCCGTGATAAAGTATATATACCTGGAGGCCAGCTAAATAAATAAAAGTCTTGTCAGAGAAGTTGAGACTAAATAAGCGGAACCGGGTAGAAACCGGAATGTCGAGATAAAAGGGCACAAAGGAAGAAAAAATTAGTCCATAGGGCCCAGACAGGATACTCAAGGAAGGATCTGAAAATGAAAAATTAAAACATATCAATGGCTAAGGAACCTGTTCGTCAGTTTTAAAAACATTAAAATATATCAATGGATCAGATGCTTCAATATTCCCTTTTCTTGTAGGATATTATATGGCATTAGAAGGACACCTCACTATTCTGTTTTCTTGTAGGTAGGACATTATACGGCATTAGAAGCCAGAGATGATTGAAGGTTGACAAAAATGAACACTAATTCTTTCCAAGAGATGATCAATCTTATAAACAAAGAACAGTTGGAGTAAGCCCTTTATCATATCTGATGATTAGGAATGACCAATACCTTTAATAAGTTGTAGAGCAAGAACCTCAAGTAATAAAGAGACCACAAAAGAGAACAGCAGGAAAACCTGCAGAGAAAGAGGTAGAAAAATAAACTACACTGCAGAAAAGGGAAAGAAAGGTAGAAAAGAGAAGGAAAACAGTATCCACTGTGACTTTTATTATTTGCCTATTAGTTGATTTAACACCTGTTGCCTTTATCTTTTATCCATTGTTATTAAGCAAGTTGAAGCTGCCGCAATAACTTATCCAAGAAAATTACTACTCCAATAAGCACTCACAGAATATTTGTTTGAACCGATTTGCCTCTCGAAGACACGGAAGTAGTACAGCAGATATAATCCAAATACTAGTTCAGGGGTAGAAGAAAAGGTAAAAGCCGATATGATCAGCTTCCAGATTTGAAGCTTCTGGAAGATATCCTGGAACAAGCAAAAGAGATGCATCAATTAGCAGTTTTACTATGGCGTTATAGGGAATCCTACTGAAACAATGAGATCATACCTAAGAAAACAGTAAAAGAGAACAAATCCTCTATAAAACAAAATTGTATATTAGGAGAAACAGAACCCGATATTTATAAATTTCAAAAACTCAGAATGGATTTAGCTATGAGATGAAAACACATATAGGTTAAAAGAGAATCTTATATTTCTCCAAAGCTCAGCTATACAACAAAAAAATTATATAGGTTAAATAAGAAACAATTTATTCTTAAGTTACCGAAACAAACAGACGTGTGAGTTTGGTGCTTCTAAACCAATTAGGTATGTATGGTATATCCCCTGCTGTTACGAACAAATTATATGTCTTCACATGGAAATTGACAGAGCTCGTATCTCTTCAAATTCGAAGGTTGATAGTAAAATAGGAGAAAACCATTTACAATCTAGTATTGCTATTGGATGATGGGTATTTTGTAAGACTATTAGGCCTATTGAACCTACATATTGCATTAGCAACCCCATCAAGTGAGCCTATAAAGTCTACATTACTATTGGATAAAACAGCTTGATGATGTCATGATAAAAAACAAATGTGGTGGCATTAGCGGAGTACCATACATGGTACGAATAAAACTATTTGGTATTCAATATTACATGGACTCCTTTTCAAGAGGATATGACATTGGTATGAGCACTTCATAAGAAAACCTCAAAATAAACCAAAAGTCTCCTACAAATTGTATGTGAGCTTGTCCACAGACAAACCTGTACTCATACTTGATAAACCTGATTTAGTAAACATGGATTCAAGATTAGCTAGCTGTATCTGCTAATTGTGCTTAGTCATTGTTTATTGTGGAGCTTGGCTAAGGAGTATATGTGGTTCCAAGCTCATACACAAGACATTCAAAGTTATCCACGTTTACAGACAAGGAAGAAAACTGTTAAGTAGCTTCAAGCTTCATGGAGTGACAAACCCATGTTCGATAGATATAGAAGATAACCTATTTTAGTGTAGCCTCAAAGTGCACAACACTGATAAATGGAAAACGATCCAGCAATAATGCTATTACATAGGCATGCTTGACTTGATGAGAAAACATGATGTATTTTATGCTCTTAAGACATAAAGAGTGAGTATCCCCCTCAGAATTTTTTGAAAAAGGATTGTGTACACCTTAACAACTATCCTTAGCTGCCGCTAAGCTTATAATTGGACAAGGGTCAAACTGAGCAAACATATTTCATGCACAGAAGAATAAATCAAACACAAATACATAAGATCTCCCAAAACCAACTGCCGATATGCATTGAACTAAATAACATGCCAGTCTAGCTATAGTTGTGTTCACTCCCATCTCATATTGACAAGATGCTACGATTCAAATCCAGATTTAGAAACAATAATGTGTCACTATGCACTAAAGATCCAATCTTTATATTCTTTTCACAGTTCTAGAAACCTTCAAACCTAATTCAACTCAATACATGAAAAGGGGTGAGGCAAAATAGCAACATCATAATACCCAAAAGGCGAAAACTCTTCCATCACTATCTTAATACCCAAATCCACAAAACAAAAAACTAACCCCACCTAAAAAGAACCAAAACCAAGAGATACCCAGAAAGTAGAACTACCTGATAAGACCATCCCAGCTGATTTCCACGACCACGAACACCAAATATGATGGTGAAGATAGTACACGCAATTACCAATGCCCTTGTCACTGGTGCGTTGTCTACCACATCAAAGTGAAAACAAAATTAGAAAACAAGCAATTCTCTATACTAAATTCATCCAAAAAAAAAAAGCGTAATTGATGTGGGATTCAGAAACTTACTGAAACCAGATGGTCCGACGTTCATATTTGCAGCGATAAAAACGAGATTTTTGCCCTGTTTTCTACCTAACAAAGATCTGCTAAGTTCTACCTAATTCTGAAGAGACAAAAAAGGGAAAATGAAGATCAATTTTGCTTTGATTACAATGAACTATTTGCCTATTGTTTGCTATATTTACCAGTTTGACTTGGGTCCTTCCCAATTTGAACCCAGAAAGGATTGATTTGTTCTTCACCCAGATCAATTTTTCACAAAGTGAAAATAAAACCCTTCTATACTTTTTAACAAGACAAAAAATAAAAAAAAAATTAAGCAATAAAAACATATGATAAATTGAAAACTAATTTCTTCTTTTTTTTTTAAGTCAGTTTTGAAATTTAAACAAAAAAAAAAGTTGTTTATTTACTACTACTCCCTTTCAAAATTATTGGTTGTGAATTCTAAAAATAGTTATTTCAGAGTAAAATTAAATTTATTTTTAAATTTATAAAAACTTCAATTGCATCAAGTGTAAAATAGTTAAATGCGTCTTATAATTATTATTTACTAAGGAAATATGTAAATAAATAAAAAAATAATTTTTTTTGGTTGTCCAACTCGGTGTTCGGATGTCAGAATTCACATTAAAGTCTCGATAAAATCCAAATCATACATTACGAGGCTCATTCGGAGAAAGCGTTTTTCTCCATGCACAAAGTTTGAATCAGAGACCCTATAAGCCTTTAGCCCTCTAAGACTGAATCAGGTTTACCACTGCATATTAACTACTTCCTCCGTTTCGAAAAAGATGGCCTAATTTGACTTGAAACGGAATTTAAGAAAAGAAAGAAGATTTTCTAATCTTGTGATTCTAAATTAAAGTTATATCAAATGTAGCAAAATATTTTTTAATCTTGTAGTCTTAAAGATGAGACGTGAAAAGTTAAAATCTAAAGTGTTGTCAAAAAAAGGAAAGGTGTTATTTTTTTTTTAAAATAACAAACTAAAAAGGAAATATGACATTTTATTTCAAACGGATAGAGTAAAAGTAATAATCAATATTTCATTGTTTGGTTGCATGACTATCAACTTTGTCAAATACAACGTGGAATCTGAAAATATTGGTGTATTCACAGTTTTAAAGGTTTTGTTTTCCATAGATCATTGCTTAAGTAAAAAAGTAATGCTAAAAATACATTAACTTTTTTGGAAAAAAAAAATTTAAGCAATTGGTCTTGCAATTCGTACAGAAAATAATTTCACAAGATATATTAGAGAGTACAGAAGGTTAATTCAACAAAATTAAAATGTTTCAATCCACACAAAAAGAAGTGGAACAAAAGCACAAGGGAAAAGGGTCTGATATACCCTTCAATTTTGTCATTTGGAGCTGATATACCCTCGTTATAAAAGTGGCTCATATATGTCCTTACCATTATATAAACGGCTCATATATACCCCTGCCGTTACAAAATGGCTCACATATACCCTTCATTTGACGGAAGTTAAAAAATTAGTTTTAAATTTACATTTATTACTTCTAATTTTTAAAAAAAAAAAATATTTAGGGATATATATGATTCTTCTATCAAAGTTCAAGGTATATTATAATTTTTTTCACACATAAACTATTTTTTGACTTCTTTTATTATAATTATTTGAGTTTCTTATTCTTATTTTATTTTTTTCTTTCATTCCTTAGTTTAAAGAGAGAAAAAAATTAAACTATTTTTTTTGTGTGTATTGTAATTTAATTTCGTATTCGAAGAAAAAATTTGGTCATCTACAATAAGTTTTACAAAAATATTAGTGAAATATAAATAAATTTGATTATCAAAATAATAATTATAAATTAGTCATTGAAATAAAAAAAAGTCAAAAAAAATATGTTTGACGAGGATTAAATTTACTCATATGGGATTATATTTTTTAGAAAAAAATAATAAAAATTTAGATTAAAATTATTTTTTTCATTTCCGTTAGAGGAAAAGGGTATATATGAGTCATTTGTTTACAAGTAAGGGTATATATGAGCCACTTTAATAACGAGGGGTATATCAGCTCTAAATAATAAAGTTGAGGGGTATATCAGACCCTTTTCCCAAAGCACAATATACACCACTTTGGAAAACTATCTAAATGACAAACATCCCTGCTAAATTTCTCTGTACTTTGAAAAACAAATTTTGTACTTCCACAAGGCACATACAGTAATACTTTAAAATATAGCAACTTAGCTGCATCTCATATCTTGTGAGAGAGCAACTTCAGCATGATGGAATGACAGCTGCAAATTGTTAAAGTCAGCTACTTGTTGCTCACTCAGAGGATCTAACTGATTGACTAGAAGCTGCATTACCAAAGAAATCATTTCATGAAATGAGACAACAACATACTCGATATAATCCCACAAGTGGGGTTTGAAGAGGTAATACACATTGAAGAAAAGATACAAAGCAAATGAAGAAAACGAATAGCAAAATATAGCAATACACACACAGAGAAAAAAAACCACGGGGTTACTAAATAATAATCCTAACAAGGAGAAGCGGAGAAGAGGCTAGCCACCCTGCCTCTCCCACACAAAACTCGACAACACTCAGCTACCTACTAGCCCTCTGGCCTAAGCTAAAGTTCTGTTGTGTCCTATCTAATCAACTCCCTCAGTGCTTCCTCGGCCTACCTCTACCTTAGTATCCCCACTCTGTCACAACCAACCTTCCACACATCCTTACTGGCAGATCCACGCATCTCCTCTTCAGATGCCGACTATAAAGAATGATGCATAATTGGATATAAAGAAACTTGTGTACGGCTTAGAAGCAGCATTTTGAACTTATACTATACAATTATGATTATTCAATTTTGCAAAGAGTGTTCTCATGAAGAGCTTCGTGTAAAACATCTTTGGCTCTGCCTGAAGCACATCGTAGTGAGAACTTCTCACGATACCTTAAGTGTAACTAGTATTTATTCAAAACATCAATTTCACTATAATTTCTGAATCGTCTTGTTTCTCATGTACTTCTGCATTTGCAACATGCTCTGCAAGTATAAAATTTTCAATTAAGATTGTGTTACATTCAAACAAGTACACAGATTTTCTCTATAAAATTTGTTGAAGGACAAAAAACTTGATCTTAGGATAGGGTAGGGGCTGCGCGAACGCAAGCCCCCTCAGCAACAAATAATGACATAGGCTCGACCACTTGGGCCGACCTTAGGCAGGCACCCCTCCAAAGTGCAATAAAGGCCACAAGCCTAGGCCATGGGTCTTATTGATCACCCATTGACCCTGTCCAGGTAAGTATGTAATCCAGTGAACTCAGCCCATTATTAATACTACTTGCTTTTGCTCAACTTCTCTCTCTTATATGCTGATGTGGGAGAGTTAGTCGAAAATGGCGTTACTCTCTCTAGCATTCTGTTTTGAAATAGAGAAAGGAAACTACTAGGAAGTATAAAATGTGTCAACTTACTGAATTTGTTCTTGGTAAAAACACAGCAACTATGTTCTCCGCGTAATTATCAGTAACATATAGCAGCAACAAAACATTAAGAGTTTAGAACCACATGATACAAATACTTATACATAATGAATCCACATGTAAAATAAGTGTTTACTCTTCTTACCCAATGGGGATGGAAATTGTACGAAATCATAGACAGGCGTTATCGTTGAGACCAAAACAACATTAACTCAGGCAAACAACAGAAGACCTGAAATTTGAAATGAAATCACTCATCTTAGTTTTTGGTAATGTAGTCATTGTTTTCTTAATAGGTGTGTCAGAGTCAAAATTTGATAAATAAATAGGGACCGAAGTAGAGAGAATTAAGACAAAGGTTCCTCAAACAAGAAGCTATATTAACTAATAAGAGACATCTTATATCACCTGTTCTCAGCTTTGACATCACTCTAAATATTTATCAAAGGAAACAGCAGAACCACAAACTTACATTGCTGCTTAGTTGAGTCAACAGTAACATGGTAATCTTCAAATGACATGGAGT
The DNA here is from genome assembly GCF_001406875.1 of Solanum pennellii. NCBI lineage: Eukaryota > Viridiplantae > Streptophyta > Magnoliopsida > Solanales > Solanaceae > Solanum > Solanum pennellii. Next base: position 78,865,875 of record NC_028646.1, on the reverse strand, counting down.
AAACACAAAAATACGACTTACAAAGCATAGATAAATATATAATCAAGGTATTTTTAATAGATAAGATATGCATTACTCTACTCAATCAACTAAATAGATGAATATTTTTAGTTTGGTTTGGGTAGGGGCCGCGCGAACGCAGGCCCCCGCTGCAACAAATTATGACGTAGGCTCGACCACTTGGGCCGACCTTAGGCTGTCACCCCTCCAGAGTGCAATGAAGGTCACAAGCCTAGGCCATAGGTCTTATTGATCACCTATTGACCCCGTCCAGGTAAGTATGTAATCCAGTGAGCTCAGCCCATTATTAATACTACTGCTTTTGTTCCACTTCTCTCTCCGATTCTGATGTGGGAGAATTAGTCCAAATGGCGTTACTCTCCGAGTAATCAGTAAACATATACAACACGCTAAACTAAGTAGCAACACGCTGACATTCTCTCCAGCATAGATAACAAAAAGTTAGTCACTAGAAACAAGGCAATCATCAAAATAAATGGAGGAAAAAACTGAAGTCTATACTCAAAGAGAGCATTCAAGAGACATAATAAAATCAGATTTTGAGTTATAAATGGATATGGCTCAATCAACTGAAGAGTGTTTTCTTAATTAAACAAGTCAAGTTCTCTAAGAAAGGATGAATTTTGGACAACATATATAATACACACACATTCTTATATAGCATCGCTGCAGCATCACCAGCTTCCTCGGGTCGTGTTAGTTTTCAACTTCTTCAGTCTTATCTCAGGTTCATTTTGTTCAGAATCTTATTCTGTCCTTTCAACAAGAGTCTATAAGCTTGCATGAAAATGTATAACAGTTGTTAGCTGTATAGCCATTGATCTTACAAACCGAAGGACCATAAGCAAACCAGCTATACCCTTATCTGTTTCAGCAGATCTTCCTTTTGTATCTCGATCAGCCAAAGCAACTCTCGCCAATGCTATATAAACAATTGTTCTAGTAAAATCAATTTCTGTAGAAGTAAGTCATCTAGAGCTTAGCAATCTGTAACTAGTCTTTCAAAAAGGTATTAGTTTTTAGATTAATGGCCTTTGCCAAACTTAAGAATATGCAGCACAAACTCTTGGAATCATCCACAAGCTCCTGCATCTGCTAAAGGTATTCGCTACCGATAAGATCAGGCCCAATGTAATAGTACTGAAGTTGGTTTGTATTTTCAAGACAAATATTTGATCTTTGAAGCCAAGACTCATGATCGCGTCTTCTTTGACTTATGGCTCTGTTAGATTGTTAGTCATATAGACATCACTTATCGTAGTGTTTGATAATGTAGTCGAAATAATCTTATATCAAACAGATGGGGCAGAGAAACGTATGTTTATTGTTTTTGTAAAATTCAGTTGGGCCAGAGAAATTTTGGGCGTAGATTTGGGCAGGGGCTGCGCGAACGCGGGCCCCCACAGCAACAAATAATGACGTAGGCTCGACCACTTGGGCCGACCTTAGGTTGTACAAGCCTAGGCCATAGGTCTTATTGATCGCACATTGACCCCGTCTAGGTAAAGTATGTTTTCCAGTCTGCTCAGCCCATTACTTGTACTACTGTCTTTACTCCACTTCTCTCTCAGATGCTGATGTGGGAGAATTAGTCGAAAACGGTGTTACTCTCCGAGTAATCAGTAACATTTACAACATCGCTAAACTAAGTAGAGCAACAAGCCAACAAAGTGGCAACTGTTAACAGCAGCGCGATTTCCTTCAGAATCTTTCTGTTCTTGTATTACATTATCCAAAGAAAATGGATATGGCTCAATCAACTGAAGAGGTGTTGTCTTAATTAAACAAGGCAACTTCTCTAAGAAAGGATGAATTATCGATAACATATATAATAATACACACACATTCTTATATAGCATTGCTGCAGCATCACCAGCTTCCTCAGGTCATGTTGGTTTTCAACTTCTTCGGTCTTATGTCAGGTTCATTTTGTTCAGAATCTTATTCTGCCTCTTCAACAAGAGTCTAGAAGCTTACATGAAAATGTATACAGTAGCAGCTAACAGGAGTGTTATCTGTATAGCCATATAGAGATACAAGCAAAACAAGTGTCTTACGACAACACAGACAGGAGTTATCATCGAGAACAAAACAACATTATGTCACATTAGAAGACCACTGACAAAGGCCGAGTTCTGTGATGCATTGGTGATGGATAATGACATCAAACACGGTAATACACTAGCTCATATCCAAAATCCAACAAAGAACAAAATGCATACAAGAAGCATCAAAATTAAGTGTAGAAACAACAGCTATATTGAGAACAGTTGAAATAAATTCATATATGAACAACTTCTCAAAAGGGCCTTCACAATCTGATAAGAAATGCAGCAAACTTTCTCCTTATCCCACATCGCCAAAACACTGATACGGAGAATGCTACTTAATGGAGAAACTAAGTAATATGCACTTATTTGAACAGGATCTGTTTAATCGGTTCGTACTACTGAATCTTTTGGCTACTCAAAAGGAAACCGAGTCTGATGATCTGTGACCATTTGACACAGGGAGTTTTAGTTAAGGATTTATGGGTTTTAAAATCATATATATATATCACACTATATAGTAACTTCAAAGTACTTAACATTTCACTCACATTATAACATGAGCATTTCTTATTAGCATTTTATTTTGTTTAACCAATTTTTTTCTTTATGAATGTTGCATGACATATTCAAACTATATTTATTTTCCTATATTTTGGTATTCACACTTAATATATAATATGACAATTTAATATATTTTGGAGCCCAATTATAAAGTCATGCTTAAATTAGGGCCAAACAAATTTAGGTCTTAGCATTGGGCAGGGGCCGCGCGAACGCAGGCCCCCACAGCAACAAATTATGACGTAGGCTCGACCACTTGGGCCGACCTTAGGCATGCACCCCTCCAAAGTGCAATGTAGGTCACAGGCCTAGGCCATGAGTCTTATTGATCGCCCATTGACCCCGTCCAGGTAAGTATGTTTTCCAGTATGCTCAGCCCATTACTTGTACTACAACTTTTGCTCTGCTTTCTCCTTGATGATGATGTGGGACAAAATTCATTGTTTGAATGGAACTTATGCATATTTCGATAATATATCATATTGTATTATATGATGAATGTAATATATGAATAAAGTGGTCGTTCTTCATCGCTACATCGACAATTTGAGATATCAGTATTTTTCTAAAAAACAATCTAGCAATCTACATATTTTTACTCTTCAAAATAGTTCAACTTGACCTTGAAAAATAGAGTATGACATTTATAATTCAGAAAACACGAGTATAAAGATGAAGAAAAAGAAATATATCAACATATTCATCCTTATTTTTTCACAAGTTAGTTGGTGTAATTAGATTTTATGGAAAGATATATAACAACAGATTTTAACATTTCTTGCAGAAATATACAAGGGAAAAATGATAAACTGCTTGTATATTTTGCCAACATATCAGAAGAGAAACTTTTGTAGTCACAAGCTATAATTTGATTAAGCATAAAACTTTCTAAAGTATCTAAAAATATCTATTACACTTCTTAAAATCCCTAAACTTTTTCCTTATAAAGCTAAAAACACAGGTACATTATTGGTTTCCTAAGTCACAAAGTAAAATCTTGGCATTCTATAAACCTAAAGAGAGAGAAAACAAATTCTGCACTTCCACAAGCACATACAATACCACTTTATATATAGTAACTTTGCTGGATCTCATATAACGGCCAGTGTATCGAAGTAGTATATCTGAGTTTCAGTAGAATATCGAGATGCATGTCATACTTATTGCTCTCGTGGTCTGGCAAGCCAAAGAGAGCTGAGAGCTCGAAGACGTGAGAAGTATTCACTTATTGCAAGAAGAGCACGGGCTGATTGTCTGGTTGTCAATATGCGATGCATTTGTTGCAATGTTTGTTGACGCAGGTTGTCCGCCTGTTAAAAGAGCCAGAAAGATGCAACGACGTTTAGCATCACGTAATTTGCCTCCAGTGACGACATAAAACTAATATAACAAACCAGAAATATCTGAACATGACTGGCTGTCTTGAATCATATGATTCACAAGAGAGATACAAGCATGAGACAGAAGGACAATTGTTGATTTAAGAACGTTGGAGAACATAACCCTTCGGTTATTTTATGACCTCAAAGTATCCAGAAATTTTTTTTCCAAAGACCAATACAAACAAGACATTCTGAAGATTCTGTGGGCAATGCATGCTGGTTGCAGTTACAAAGACCTCCAGAACAACAATTGCTTGCCCCCGACTTCCACATGTTCAAACAACTGAACGAGCATTTGCAGCTTATATATTGTAAACAATTAAAACAAACAAAAAAGGAAGCAGCCGCTAAAAATAGAGTTACCTGACGGAGAAAACCTTCAAGAGTCCCTAATTTCCCCATAGCCATTGCCATCTGACCCATATAATTAGCTACATCTCCTGATGACCCTTCAGTAGCAGGAGATCCGTTAGCTAATGTCTCTGCCAAGGATTGCTGCAACGCCTCCATACCTTGTGAAAGGGCATCTTCTGCTTGATGGGATGACTGCTGCAAGTTGTAAATGCCAGCTAACTGTTGCTCGGTTAGAGGCTCCAACTGATTGACTAGAAGCTGCATTACCAAAGAAATCTTTTCATGAAAAATGAGACAACAGCATACCCAGCGTAATCACACAAGTGGAGTCAGGAGAGGAGAGGAGAGGGTAGGACGTACGCAGACCTTACCCCTACCTTTGCGGATAGAGAGGTTGTTTATGATAGACCCTCGACTCAAAATAAAAAGAAAATAATTTGAAGCATGGTAGCAACAAAATTGCAAGGTACAGAGCAAATGACGAAAAGGAATAGCAAAAGATAGCAATACACATTAAAGTAAAGGAAACTACGTGATTACTAAATAATACTACTAATAAGGAGAAGCGTAGAGGAGGCTAGGCCCTGCCTCTCCCACGCAAAGTGTGACAACACTCCGTTACGTACTCGCTACCTACTAAGCTGAAGTTGTGTCATGTCTTGTCTTATCACCTCCCCAGTCTTCCTCGGCCTACCTCTCCCTCTCCTATTTAACAATCAATTTCCCACACTCCCTTACTGGCGCATCCACGCACCTTCTCTTTACATGTCGAACATCTCAGCCTACGGATTAGATAGTTATAAAGAAATAATGCCTAATTGGTTATAAAGAAACTCATACACAGAAGGGTGTTATCTACAGAAGCAACTTGAAGTTCTTAAATTGTCAACATCTGATTGACGCGTGAACAAATGACACAAGAACAGAGGAAAATATAATGTACAGCACTGATATAATTCCTGCACAAACATCCGTGAACGGACAGAGTGAAAGCATATTAACATCAGATGCCACTGGAAGTCTGCTAACATCACCAAGCTGGAGAAGCTCAGGAAACCTCATCCGGGATAGATAGAGATAATCACACAAATTTCATCCAAGTTTTTGCTTCTAGGCATCAGGTTTTCTATAGAGTCGCTATTATGCCAGTGAACACAAGAAGAAAATCAAAAGCTTCAGTACAATAAATGTAAGTCCATGCCATTTGAAGGAGAATGACAGAACCAAGGTCACGAGACTACAGTGATGGTGTTATAGAGGATAATGACATAAAAATGCAATTGTACACTACACGGCACCTCATTCGTTCGGAAAGTGAAACCATCCAACATTTAGCAAATTCGTTCGGAAAGTGAAACCATCCAATATTTAGCAAGTAAATTTCACAGGCATAAATCACTGAATCCACACTACTAAGAACTTATCAGTCCTGCTAATAATAGGACCTTTTCATACATGATCAAGCAGCATAACGGCTCTTTATAATCCTTTACAGGAAAAGCCTAGACTGGAAATATACAAGAACCGATGCAAAATTGAACACATGAAAACAAGAAGAGGTCACCTTAAGAAGTTCCGAGGGGCGGAAGCCACCAATCCACATAAAACATCGCTCGGCAGGGGTTTTCCACATCCCTGACAAGACATGGAATACGTCCGCCTTGGCTGCATTTCCTTTCACCCTAAAGACCTCATCGTAATGTGCAGTGACATTATTCACAATACTTCGCAGTTCAGGGTCACTTGCATGTGAATTGACAGCGGTTCTCAATTCATTGATGTGTTTGTTGTGTTCTTCTAACCATCGACTATATTCTGCATCAAATGCTAAGGTCCCTGCAGAACAGCAGTATCTGAAAGGTTATCTTACCACGAGAAAACAACTTTTTCAGTGCAATCAGAAATTAGGGGTTGAACGTTATCCTATTAAGAATGGCCAGCCTAATACAAAAAAAGTCATGTATTTAACTGAGTGCATAAAGCAGCAACCGATTCATTCATTATCTTAATCGTAGCAACCATCACAAGTGTGAGACTTACGAACACGAACCAATTACCAATTGAAAGTTGCAGTTTACTTTGTTCCTCAATTTTTAATTAAATGTCATCCACAGTGTATCGACACGCAGATGGATTTCACAAGTTATCTCATTAATTGAATCCAGTTAATCAGGGAAACTCAAGAAAATTGAAGTTCTAACAATCTCCTTCAATTAAAAACACACATTATTTCCGTCTTATTTGCTTCCTAAACACAGACCATGCGACACAGAAAATATGTGAGACAAACTATTCCTGGAAAGGCTGAAAGGTGCATAAAGTGCCATCATGTATATATATCTGTTTTGACTGCAATATGGTGGATGCTCATCTGTCTAATGAAACCAACCATTCAAATTCCACCCAAAATTTCCTAGAACTACCCAAATCCTGTCATAGTCACCTATGAGAGGCACATCTAGATGATCTTAAAGATATCATAGCTGATACAATAAAGAGTATTGTCAAACTACGGAAGTTGCAACAACAACATACCCAGTTTTGTTCTTCCTAGAACAAGTCTTTATTACATCAAGTGTAGTCTGTCCTGCTGGGAGTAATCCCACAAGTGGGTTCTGGGGAGAGAATAGAATGCGCAGACCTTACCCCTACCTCGTAGAGATAGAGATACTATTTTAGAAAGACCTTCGGCTTAAGTGCAGCAAATCAAAGTGGCTGGGGTAAAGGAGATATGGCAGTGGAGAAAACAGGTCAATTAATATGGAAAGCAATACAGGACTTCCAGAAGATGAACAATAATAAAAAAGAAATAATGTAGCAACTGAAAACTAACGACAACAGATGGTAACAGATTCAAATGCAAGAAACATGAAATAACAACCCACTCCTAGCTCAATTTAGCATCAAGAAGTGATACTTCCTCAACAGATCTAGAAGAAGCCCATCAATTTTCTTGTTTGTTGAAATGAAAAAAGGGAGCTACAAGAGAAGGACATACCACTGGCGCCCGCTCCATTTGATTGATCTGCCATGTTTGAAATGTACTTCCCCTTCAGTTGCACAAAAAAACAAAATAAGAGAAGATTGTGGAACCTCCTCAAGTTGTCCTCCCGAAAGCACATGAAAGGAAGACGCAAATACCTGTTGACGTGCTCGCTGAAGGTCCTGCTCCAACTGTGATAGCTTCAACCGACTATTCTCCAGCTGTTGAACATATGCCTGCAGCATAAGCAAGTACGGAATTAGTCATTTAAGACGAGTGAGAAATAATCATCTGACATATTCTCTTCAGCATCCCTAATATACTAAAATGACAAACTGGTGTGGAGAATGAGAGAAGAAAGGTTTACTTTTTTCCTCAATCTACTTTTTCTAGCAGCTTCACGATTTTGGGCAAGTCTCCGCAATGTCTGCAAGAAGTGATGATAAGCAAAACGAAAATAAGAAAGGAACATGAGTTCTCCTCTTCTAAGACTAAATAGTGAGAAATGAACCTTCTGATCCAAGACTTTTTCTTTTGATTTGTCACTGGAATCAGAAGCTGCAATAGCCCTGGATTGACCCGTCTCAATCTGCATAATGGAAAAGAATTTTCATACATGACTGAAATGTAAGAACACAAACCAGATTATGATAAAGAAGTTTCCGCTTCATTTTTAGGCATGCAATAACAATTATTGGAAGTTTGAAACTAAAAGTCTGCATTAACAATCACTGAAACTAAAAGGTCCACAAAGAATACAAAAATCACCTTGTTTCTTAAGGAGAAAGTGTATGTTACATGTACAAACTGTTCAGTTCAATAAAATTACATATTTGTGAACCAAAAACTCAAGTATGAAACTGAAGTGATGAAACCTAGACAATTACCAATTATTGCTCAATAACAGCTAGTTTGGGATTGGTTAACATGAATCCTCTGTATCTATTCCACTTATCCATTTCTCTACAATACAAATTATAGTCTTATATTTTGGATTAATAATTCAATAATACACACTCCATTCCATTTATTTTGAAATTTACGGGTCGCAGAATTCAAGTAATAATGATTGAAAAGTTCATCTAACAAATAAAAAATATGATTGAAGTTTGAAATTTGATTACCTTAACCAATTTGGATTCTTGACAGATGTGAAAGTTGCAGAGATGGAATATGTCAAACATTTTGAGACATCCCAAACAGAAAAGAATCATATAAGATGGGAAAGGAATAGTGCTAATCATTCAAGGAAAATTAGAGTTCTCGATAACCAGAGATTCTCCAAATTTCACTCTTTTTCTTACAAGGACATACAAGTGACCAAATCTATGTTGCAAGCACTCTTCAAAATCTCCACCGTACCCGAGTTGACACGACATAGGTGTGGGTTGTGGGATCTATAGCAGATTGGGTCAACTTATCTTGGGTACTTTGCCACATTCTAGACCGAGAAGTATAAATTGATCTGGTATTTAGTTTGATTTTTGGTTTTATGTCATAAATATAGATAAAGTATGTGGTCAGTCTCAAAAAATGTGAAGTATGAGAACCCTTTTCTATTGCGTGAGAAAAGAACAAAATATTCGTGTTTATAAGGAATGAACTTCTATTAATTTATGTTCAATAACTTCAACTAATTGAAAATTTGAAATATAACTTTATATATCATAATAAACAGTTATTGGTCATATCCCAGCACCTGTATCAGTACTCGGATCCATACCCTTGAATCCTAAAATTTATGTGATAAAGAATCTGAATTTTCCATAGGCACCAACCAAGTCGGATGCCCGAACCCAAGTCTGATCAGCGTAGACCCAAATAGAACAAAATGACTCAAAATAAACATTTCACTTTATGTAAGTGGCCAAGTGCAATAACAACAACCAAAACCCCAGTCCATACTTGTTGGTTTGCCTAGATGGCCCCTTGACTCTTTGCTTCGGTTAAATTTTATTCTTACTCAAATCAAGATAAATTCCAAGACATTGCAGGTCTTTACAAACCAAAGAGAAATGGACTAAGAGAGGCTAGGCGATGAAACTGAGACAAGCAGAGTAAATTACCCTTTGATTTCTATCATCTCCATCCATGTCAGTTGAAGTATCAGTGCGAGAACCAGAATCTGCCATGTTGGATTCGCCCCAATTCTCAGGATGAGTGCCGGCTGCAGGAACTAAGTTTGATTGCAATTGTATTACATGAGATCCTGGAGCAGCAGTAGACAAACTTGTATTTGAAGGAGCTAAATTCTGCAAGCTCAATAGGAAAAAAAATATATCAAAATAAGCTTAAATGCCTTGCCCTCAGTCTGTGGACATCTCTGGCAATATCAGATAAACAGTTTCTACTTCTCTTAGGAAGAAATGTAGAGAGATTAAATGCCGTAATTACCCTATTGATGGTTCCAGAGACGTCAAATCCCACTGCTGGATTAGCTGCAGATGTAGAATTAAATAGGGGACCTAAACCAACAAAAGATATATTCATCAATCATACTACACAGGAAATGGTCAGCCTTCACATAAGTGAGACAAGTTCCTGGACAATTATGGTTCACATATAACTGAACACTAGAAAAGAAACACAAGTGCTTGTCAGTAAAATCTAGCATTCCTACTACAGTTGACATCAAGCTCAAGAATACCATTGCAACCACAGTTCTCTAATAAGGGGGATCCGTACCACTTTCAAACATCAGTCTAAACATTTAGGTTCAATAATATCGAGAATTTGGAGAACAGAAATCCAGTTTATTATACCATAAGTTAGTTCTTTCACGCCGGAAGCTACATTGACAGGCCAGTTTGTCTGAAGAGCACAAAGGAATAAAACCCCAATTATCCTTGTCCTCCATGCTCTCCGTCATTTTTTGGCTATTGTTTGCAATATCTTCACATTATGTTTGATAGGTACTCCCTTTTTTTAATTTGTTTGCCTAGTTTCGACGTGGCACAAAGTTTAAGAAGTAAAGAGGACTTGAATCTTGTGGTTTGAACTCATATGTTGAATGTACCAAAATGTCTTTTAATCTTGTGGTCTTAAACATGTCATGTGAAGTGAAAATATAAGAGTTGTCAAAAAGGAGGCGTTCTTTTTTAAATGGGTTATAAAAGAACATAAGACAAACAAATTGAAACGGAGGGAGTACCCATCTTTACATTACATTGTAATCCGAAAATGACAAACACAAAACCAGATGGTGGCGACTGTATTAAATATAGATAGATCAGGAAATAAGAGCAAATTGTGCAAATGACCATCAGGTACATAACTTATGAAGTCCGTGCTTTTGACCTAATTTTTTAACAGTGCAGTTAGAACTAATCCAAATTTTAAAGCAATCAGAACTTTTTCTTGACACTGCTACTTTTTTATGTAAAAAGGTCATATGTCTTGCACCCATATTAGTACAAAAAACAATTCCCATTTGTTTGTTGGTGCCAAATCCAACCTTCCTGGAATAATACTAATTTATCTCTTATTTAACATTGTCCAAATAGGAAGACCCAGTTCAAGATATATCAAATATTTGGAACAATGAACTTAGTCTTCTTAATCCAAATTAGCTATCTCAACACCACAAAACATTATTTACTTCAAATACTATGCGCTCGAATATATTTTCCAAACTATAGATATCTACACAGGAATGTTACTTTTTCGTAGATCATCTACAAAGAGGTTACTACATATACTATGTGCTTATATACATAAATGGGAATATTACTTTTCTTATATTATCTATATAGAGGTTAGTTCATATACTATGCGTCGAATATATTTTCCAAACCTATAGATATCCACATAAGAATATTACTTTTTCAAATATTATCTATAAAGAGGAGTCGTACTTTACGGTACCACATAGGTCAAGGGTATTAATTTTACCTTCTTTATATGGTCTTCAGCAACTCTCACCGAATGAACTAGTTTTTTGGGTAGAGTTATGCCCAAGGTCAGTTGCTCTTAAAATAGTATGATGCAATTCCCGCAATGTTAAATTACCCAATGTTGGACCCTCATGTCCACATATCCCTATATAATCTTGAACTCTCACTAACAGTTGGAACTAAGTTAAGTTCAAATTCCCACTTCTCTTACTACATTTAGACGTGACTGGCTAGAAAAGCAAAGAGAAGTCCTATGCCATGATCAGTCTCTTCAGCTCATTTCAACTTTTCGGAGTCTCAACTACCCAAATTTGCATAGAAAGTAAAACTTGCTGATGAGATCATCGGTAACCAAACGCTCACTAGAAACACTAACGATAAAACACACTTGGTGCCTACTGTAAAGCTGTAATTTAAAGAACGCTCAAACATAAAAAGATTCTTTTATCAGATGAGTGAGAGGAAAGATAGGCAGCCCAAGAACATCCAGGACTAGTCTTAAAAATACATACTTCGATTAACATTAACACCATCTCCAATACGGAATCCAAGATATTGCTCAAGCACCCCAAATTCAGACATTCGAGAAGTATTTGTATTGTTCCCTTCTGTGCCCCTGAAATCCAAAATTACAGCCCAAAAATACTGTTAAACAGGAATTAATAATTGGAGATGTCACCTTCACATACAGCATATCAACCATGACATATAATAATTCTAGATTTACACTAACACCTTGCACTGTAAATATTCAGGAGGAACTCTGAGAAACAACTTGACGACGAAGTGGTTGAACATTCTTTCATCTTCTTATTAAATTTAACGCGTTTCTTAGGACCAGCGGAGTATTAATAGGAATATTTGATTTACCTAAACAATGATCTGGACAACCAGTGGCGAAGCTTAGAGGGGCAGAAGAGGGTTCATTTGAATCCCCTTCGCCGGAAAACACATGATATATAAAAAGTTAAAATTTATTTCTGAACCCCCTTAACGAAAATCCTACCTCCACCGCTACCAGGAACTATCCGTTCCTGAAACAAAGAGTGTTCAGCTCTCCTTTTTCATTCCTATCCTAAAACTCATTAAAAGTCACCTCTCCAAATTAGAATCAAACTATAAGAGACTTCTATTTTTATTTACATAAACAAACAGAAAGATATATAGCCTAATCCCTATAACAACAATCTCAAAACTCGAATCCTTCAACATAAACATAAGAATAAACAGTAATCCCCATCTGAAACAAATCCAACACTTAGAAAGAACAAACTAAAATTTACAGAAATTCAAAAAAAGTGGAATTTATGTCAAGAGATATACATGTGATTTTTTGAAACTGGAATCTGAGAAATGAAACTTGGCATCCCAAAATTACCACTCTTATAGCCTTCTCTACCAATCTTCACATCATCATCAACAATCCACAACCTCAGTTCATACACTCAAAAACTCTACAATAACAAAATCAAACTACAAACCCCTTTCAAACAGTTGACTAAATACAAAAACTTCCAAAAGCAACCGCTTAAAACTTTAACACATACACCATTAAAATCAAGAAAACCCCAAAAAGAAAAAAAACAGCTGTGCATAAACCCTCACTTCAAACAACAAAAAGGTCAAAACTTTATCAAAACCCAACTACCCCTTCATCAAAATGAGTTAATATCTAATACCCAAAAGCTTAAAATTAATAAATAAAAAAAAAAACTCAAGAAAATTGAATTTTCTACAACCCCACTTCGTATAAAAACTAAATAAACCAAAGCTAGAGTGGTTCAATGACTGGTCAGTAAACAATTTCAAGTTGAATTTTCTATATAAAGACTCATTTTTTACACAAAATTCAACGAACCCAGAATTAATTTTTGTATAATTTTACTTAATATTATATATTTATGACCACGAACAACGAGGGAAAGAGAGAGGAAGATGACAAACGTGACGTTTAGATCATTCCAAACTACGCTAGCCCCCACGTCATTTTCTAAGCCACCGAGATATATATATATATCAATATTTGTTCGATCCGATTATTTTTATTTGTTTATTTTAAATTTTATCTATCGTTCTAATATGGATATTTTCTTTTGATATTTGTATTGATTGATGTATATATATTTTAGATTTTAGAGAAAAAAGTAATTAATATTTTTAAATATAAATAAGAAAAAATAATTAAATTTTTTTTCATATATTATATATTAAAATGACAAATAAGGAAAAGTGAGAGGTATATTATATTCCTAAATTATTTAGCGCACTTACATAATAAAACAATCTAATTTCAGATTCTCCTTATCAAGTTTTGGAAGTTACATGTAACACACCCAAAGTTTTTTTGTTTTCACTTGAGTCCCTTTAGTTGAAGTAGTGGGTTTTGACTAATTTATATCCTTTAATTATGATTTATTTATTTATTTAGCTTGTTATATACAACATTAAAAAAATTCTATTGAATTAGGAATATGTCAAGGATAGATTTGGAGAAAAAAATTGAACACCTTGAGTTTGTGAAATATTAATGGTTTTGAATGAAAAGGAGTATAATTTCATGTAATTGTTATTTTTTTATCTTTAATATGTTCATTTATTTGGCGATTTTTTTATTTTGGAGAAATTAGTTTGATCAGATGAAATTCGTATATGGATATGTTTGGAAATGCAAGATTACTAAATTAGGAGAAGAAGAGACTAAAACTCCGCTTCTCCCCCGTATAAGCACTACAATCTTGTTATCCTGCTTCTCGATCTTCAAAATCTTCTTAACTAGAGTTAATATGCCTCATATTTTTAAAAAATTAAAAATGTGTTATATCATGTTTAATTATTTCTTTTGATCTTCTGTGGACTATCTTTACCTTTTTTACAACTCGTTATAATCAAGCTTTGAAACATTCTCATTAATGCCTCCATACACATTTTCTATACATGCATGAATCAGCTCAATCTCATTTCTGTTATATAATCCGTTACGAAGATTACAATAATATTTGAATTATTCATAGGTAGATGATCGTTGGTGGATGTGGATGAATACTAAATAAAAGTTGTTGGGAACTTTGGAATACAGAAAACAACAAAGAAGAAAAGTTTTGATGAAAATTCCATAAATGAAAATAGTAATGATTAAAGCATCATAGTCAAACATATGATAATTAGTTGGCTTTAATAATTGTCAATATAAATGTTTCTCAAAATAGACATAAATTTGGTTATGTTGACCAAAAGCTTTTACCCTACATGCCTAGATGTGAACACCCTTGTTACAAAAAATGCCAATTTTCAAACACTAATTAAAAACTAAAGAGATTGCACTATTTGGTTACTTCTTAGCCCAAAAAAAAAAAAAAATAATAAAAAAAATACTATTCTAAAATTATTCAATTTTATCATTTGTTATATTTCATCCTACCTATTCATATCGTATTGATTTTCATTATTTACGAGAGGTAAATTCGCATATATTTAAATTCTTTGAGCAAAAAAATTCAAATTTATCCTAATTACAATATAAAATCACCTTCAAACTGAAATTATCATTAAAGGTCAAGGACCAAAAACGAACAAAAGTAATATTAGATAGTAACTTGCGAAGGATAATATTACATAATTTCATATAGTATATAGGTAAAGTTGACCATTTCTTATTAAAGAGAGAGAAATACAATAGATGAGTCTAATTTTTCTATAATTAAAAGTGTTAGATTTAAGCTTTTATGTGAAACATTCTTGGTAGGAAACACTTTTCCCCCGAATCGAACCCTATACAATGTAAATCTGAAATAGTCGAACTTGAACGTGAATATCAAAAACGCGATCGATTTTTTTTAAAAAAATGAGAGATAAGTAGTGGACCACTTATAATTAACTAAACTATATGGGCTACTTAGTCAATATTGACAAATGTTTTATTACTATATTTGTATTTCCTTTTCCAGCGCCGCCTGACTAGGGAGATATAGTAGATGCTAATATTATTTTGTACTTTCCAACACAAGTAATTTAATAAATTATTAAAGAATTTTAAATTAGAAAAAACAACTTTTTTTTTCCCAAGATACGTTAATTAATTAAATTATTATTAGAATTAGAAAGATATTTATCATTAGCCAATAACCTTTTTGCTTCGTGATTTTCATTAATGCATTTGCAGGATACATTAATCAAATTATTAGCAATATAACAAAATTTATGCAATTTTTGAATCAAGGATTCAACTAAATTCATTGTTTTTGATTCAGGATGTGAAAATTATTTAAATTTTAATAAATATCATATATAAACTTATTATTTTAAAATACAATAATGAATTATAAATGTATAAGTTATTATATCTAAATATTGGATCAACTTTTATACATCTCAAATTATCGAGAAAAAAGTATAAAACTTTAACGTAAGAAGTAAAGTAGGAATCTCTTCTTTTTCTTCCCTTTTTTTTGGGATAAATTCTAAAATCACTCGAAAAATGTATGAAGTCCTTTAGTTCCAACATTCCCAAGTAAGAGTCGAGAATCTTCAAAGTTAAATTCGATTAAATAAATTAAATAATTTATAATTAAAATCTAAATATTTAAAAATTATACTAAAAGTATAATAAGTTGTAATCGTACTCATGTCAATTTGACGGAAAAAATATATTTTTAAAGTTAATATAATTTGACTCTCGAGAATTGAAATATAACTAATTTTGGACGGAGAGAATAATTAGTACATTGTATGTAACAAACACTGGACCAACAATTAAAAAGATTGACTAATTTCTAAAATTGACCAAAAGTTTTTAAAGTTAGAAAGCAATTCTAATCTAACTTTTATATTTCTTTCTGGCAAAGGAAGAAGAGAAATTCAAATAATTTAAAATCATATAATGCATAAGCTTCAAAATAATATCGTGATGTCGGAGTCAACTTGTACACGTGTCTAAGGGTGTACACTAATCGGTTCGATTTGATTTTATATATTATCGATTCGATTTATTAATTTTTAATTTTTAAATATGTTAAACCCAATATAACAAACCGATAAGATATTCTTTATCGGTTTTCAATTTATCAATTTTTGATCATTATCGATCAGGTTTTCGATTTATCCAATAAAAAAATATTCATAAAATATTATGGTTTTTCACTTCTCTAAATGCTTTGATATAGTGAAACAAAAAAGATAATGAGAAATTGCATTAATAAGAGAAAATATAGTACGAAGGCTATAATTACATGTTATCACGAAAACATAGCACAATGAACTAAAATAAACTAGTCCAACAAGACTAAAACTAAAACTAAAACTAAAATCAAAATAGCTACAATTCTTTAATCTTTAGGTATATAGTAAAAACTAATAAAGCGTCCTAGTGTGAAATCGATAGAGTACTAATAATGTGATATAGTTATAGTGTAATTATATATTAAATTATTACTCCCTCCGTTTCAAAAAGGATGACCTAGTTTGACTTGGAACAGAGTTTAAGAAAAAAAAAGACTTATTAATCTTGTGGTTCTAAATTAAAGTTATGTCAAATATACCAAAATGCCCTTTAATCTTGTGGTCTTAAACGTGCCACGTGAAAAGTTAAAGTGTTGCCAAAAACGAAACGAGTCATTCTTTTTGAAACCCAATAAAAGAATTTATAAACCCATTGAAAACCCAATAACCCAATAACATTTTTTTCGGTTCGATTTTTTCACACCCCTACACGTGTCCAGTAAATTCCACGAGGTACCCACTCACACTACCTCCCATCAGCACAGTTACCAAATAACTCTATTCAATAAGGCTAGAAGAAATAAGAAGAAATCTCCGAGCAGCATAGTTACCGAGAAACTCTGTCCACATTATTGACTACTATACTATACCCTCAAGTGTAGACTGAATGTATAATTATGGCAATTCATTTGGTACAAATACAGTTATATTGAATTACACCAAATTTCACTTTTGGCTATAAAGATAATTAAGCAACAACTAAAAAGAACCAAGTGTTGTTTAACGGCATTCATCACACAACTTTCAGTTGTTAAGCATACACATGGCGAGGCCTGTTTAACAAGTTTCTTTGCCTTCCCCACAACAGATTATGGACACTATATCGCGTAGTATGTCCATAATAAGCATGTCCAATGCACGAAGCATTATGCGTTCATGCACAGTTCCGGGAAGAGGGGCTATACTGAGCATGTCATTATAATGAAATCACAGTTGCAGAGAAATGCATCATCTGGTAATCTAACTAATTTGGTTAGTCCCACCACTTGTATAACTGAAAATGTAGCTTAGCAATAGCAAAAAAATGATAAAGATGGGGATAATTTTCTTGTTTCTTTTCTTTCTAATTCACCTTCAGTCTCATGGAAAGCAAGAACCAGATAATAAGTTATCAAAACATGGTGACCATGTCACTTTTTTTGGAAGATTTATAGTTTGACATAAGATCCAACTTCATAGTTGTTTCTACCCGTTAAAGTTCTAAAAAAACTTCAGTCTTTGGTAAGGGAGGACTAAAGAGAAAAACTAGTCATCGTTGTTGTTAATGGTGCTTACCATACCATCCTCATGCCACTTCGAAAATCCTTCTTCAAGGGCCTTTCTCATCCATGGGTGCCGGCAACATTCAATTGCCTCAGGAATTGTCAGCCAACTTCTTTTCCGGCGGCTCTGTTCTGGCCAACAGTCAAGCTCTTCCTTAACAAACAAAGCGAACATGGCAGCTCTACACAGACCTTCTGGACTGAACTCGTCTTGAAGTGTTTTGCTTTTAAAGGGGTAGTATCCCAAAAAATGCTGAAAAAAGAAGAGGTATAAAATCAACAGATACATGATAACAAAAGAAAAGGGAATGACATCACTTCTAAAGACGCTACGACCTACAAGTTATTTACACAAGATACTTATTTTAAGATAAAACGTTATGCCAATCAAGAGAGGATAACTTGAAGTTTTTCACCAAGACAATCTAAAGTCTAAACTAAAACAAGCATATTTTTCCTAGAATGCTCCAACAGAAGTTCAGCTTTTGTAAGTATTATTGTTGCATCACATTTAGACACTGTCCAGTGCTAAATTTTGCACCTTCTTGATGTGTTTTGTAATACCTCCTACTTCATTAAAAAAAACATATTGAAGCTTCATCACATCATATGATGCTTTCTTGTAAAAAAATTCACTCCATTAATAATAAAAGAACATTCTGCACAGAGAGAATTAAAGATGATAAAGTAATAAAAAGACACGAGCACATCCAAAGCTCAAAGGCAGAGAAAATGTTGCTATTGCGGTCCATTTGACATGCAAATACATCACTAAAGAGTGATCTTTCCTCCACTAAAGCATGATGAACCTCCATGCAACATGGAATAACATATTTGCGTGTCCAAATACTACAGAATAAATGAAGAAAGGTTACAATGATCTCACCACTATATCCCCACGAACTCCAGCCTCCTCTATGGCTTCACGAACAGCTGCCTCTTTAACTGTTTCATCATTTTCCCACCCTCCCTGTATATAGAAAAGATAGAAATGTCAATTAACAGAAATCTTGTCAACTAAAGGCAAAATAAACACGAACAAAAAGAATTAACTAAGATCTTATTCCCCAATATCATGGTGCTACTAATAAACAAAAAAATAACAATTAAAGAAAAGAACAAGAAGCCTATCAAGTTATGTGTGATGCCCAGAAAATATAGAAAAGGAGAACCTACTGGAAATGCCAAACTTGGTATCTTTCTAGTTATTTAACTTGGTAAGGTTCAACTTGACAGCAAGGTGGAACAAAGTTAGCAAATCTCTTAATTATGAGGTTGAAATACCAAGTGGTAAAGAGGACACAACCACTAGATCTATCAGAAGATAAAGTCACATAAGTTAACTTAAGGCTGGTCCAATAAAACACCTTCAGTCATTTGAACTACCCTAGCATATTGCTTGAAATCCAAAAGAACAGTTCTCACCTTTGGAAACAGAAGACCAGGCCCGCTCGTTGAGTTTATCATCAGTACTTCCACTATCTTTTCAGATGTGTCATCACCATTCTGGTCCATATCTCTGAACCTGAATGGTATACACCTGTGACAACTCTCGTTATAATTCAGAATATACAGGTCCTAAGGCAATATTATTCTGATTTCAAATGCAAACCCAGGAAGTTAATGCAGTAGTTGCCGACTGTTTTCAGATTTTGAAAAAGCAAAATATCTTTGATAAATGGAAGTCGTCAAACGACATAACGACTATCAGAGGTCTTAAACTCATATAAAGATGCAGTGTACTTGTGAAAAAGAGACCCCAAAGTCAAAAAGTCAGATCTACCACCTGAATTATGGAGAAAAATACAGCCACAAAGTGAACTTATATGTCAACTTCAAAAGACATGCTTAGTATTTAATTAGAAGAGCAAAAATTTGAAAATTGAGCTTACTTAACTTTTTAGAAGCAAAAAGATTATCTTTTCTCCATAAAAATCCACATACTATTTCTGTTCTAAGAGCATTTTTTTTATGACAATCATATTCCAATATTTTCTAGACACCGAAGGATTTATCTTGTGTACCTAAATTTTTCTACTTTGTGTAGTTGCTTTTCTATAACTTTCCAAAGATTAAATCAAGTATTCAGTGCATAACACACTCTTAAAACTACAATTTTTAACTCGAAAACCAACAATTCTTAACAATATAGAACATTGAAGCCCCAGTCGATGTCACCACGCTAAGTTGCAGCCTGAATAGCTCAGAACTAAGCCAAACCCTAGAGCTAACAAGGTGTGATGCCCGTCAACTAAGAAAGGGAAGCAATCCTTCCATCAGTCTTTTTCCTTCTCACATTATTTTTAGCTGAAAAATAATCCCATCCCATGGCTATTTGGTGAAGTCATACTACTAGTTTTTGATGGTGATAGGATGAATATTATTTGCTGTCAAGTAGCTCGAGCCCTTGTAGCTCTCATATCTTTCCATTCGTCTGGTGGATAAAGAAAGTTACACTACATGTTTTTTGAACTTCATTTTTGTTTAATGTCATGGCTTATGAGTTAAGACTACTTTGAAGGAGATATTAAACAGAATAAGAATGGAAACTTGGAGATAGTAAGTATGATGGGAAGGATAAGGATAGCTCCTTCTGACTGAATCAGCGAAAGAATCTATAAGATGATATAGTGGGATACAAAGGTTATTTCCACCATATAACCCCAATTTTCAATTTGTTTTATGCTTAAATGATGACAGTATGCCTCCAAATTTCATCTTATGTTCATCATAAAATTATGTGGAACTGAGAAAACATAAATAGACAGGGTCACCCAATTCCTACTCCAACTTTCCAAGAGTCATTATTCTGCTTTACCTCCTCAAATTTTACTTATCTTTAAATAAGCAACTTGAAGAGAACAATGCCAGCCTATTCCCACATGTCCCAACAGTTCTTGGGCATTACTCTTCATAAAAGACTCCAACTTTTCTTTTTGATAACCCTGGTGTCAGGGCCAGCTTTCGCCACACCTCGACTAATTCCACATGAAACCTGCCACCTCCCACCACAAACAAGTATCTGGTAGCTCTGTCTGTCCACCGAAGCTAGGACAGATGACAATCTCAGTTGAGATTTGGACCTGAACTTCATGGTTCTCAACGCACTTCAGTGACCACTAGGCCACACCCTTGGGTGCGAAAAGACTTCAACTTTTTCTTTTGATAATCGTTGTCCGGGGGCTTTCACACACCTCAACTAATCCCACGGGATACATGCCACCTCCCACCCGCAACAAGCAACTCTGTCAATCCACCAAAGCTAGGACAGATAGATATCTCTATTGGGATTTGGACCTGAACCTAATGGTTCACAACCTACTTCAGTGACCCTTAGACCACCCCCTTGGGTGCGAAAAGACTTCAACTTTTCGAAGATACTAAACTTTATTAGTCCATAGAAAGCTGAAAAATTACCCCCCTTTCTTAAAATCAAACTGCACAAACCCAACCCTTAAACAAATGCAATCAAAGGAAACACTAAACTAAAAGGAACTGCAATCCATCTTGTTCCTTAAGAACCCTTCTTCATCAATTATCAACACCAATGTACAAAATGCCCACATTCAACAGAAAAATTCCCAAAACCAAACAAAACCCAAATGAGCAAAATCCAAAATAAATCCAAACAAAACAGAAACATTACACATAAAGAACAGAAAAAGAGAAGTACCCAGCAATGAGTCGATAACCTTCTTCATACCGCTGTTGATGCCGACCCGTCCGAGCAACCAAATCAGACATTTATAATTAAAATATATATCTCTATAACTTTATACAGAAGCAATGCCTAAATCTGCTTAACCATATTTGCCCAAACTGATTGGTTTTTATCCCTTCTGCATTGTTAAAAAAAATCAACCTTTTTTCCCTTCATAAACAGCAAAATAGGCTGTACCCATTTTCTTGGTTTTATCAACAAAAAAAAAAGTTAGATGGAAAATTAGAAACAATGGGAAAGAAGAGAGAGAAAAGGGAAAAGGGTGTTAAAAGCAGCGCATGATTCGGAGTAGCAACATGGGAGTCTTGAGCTCATCAAGAATGGTTCGGAATGTTAATCAGAAATCTCGAATTCGAACTATATGATTTAACTAAAAATAATTTAAAATCTAAATTTAAAGTCTCAAATTTAAGTTTTTATGCATAAAAAGAAATTGTTGGAAGCTCATTTAATAAAGATATAAACTTTAGTTAAAATCATAAGTAATTATCAAGCCTAATAAACATAAGCACCATGTGAATTTTTACTATATTTTATAAAGCTCTTCAATTTTCTTTTATATTACTTCCTTAGTTTCATAAAAAATAATCGGATTTGACTTGACACGAAATTTAAAAGTATAAAGACTTTTGTATCTTGTGGTTCTAAATTAAAGTTAGCTTAAATGTACAAAATTCTCCTTTGATCTAGTGGCCTTAAACATGCCACGTGAAAAGCCAATTTTAAAATATTATAAAAAAAAAAAGAAAAAGATCATTTTTTTTTAAACAGACTAAACAGGAAAAGAGATCATTCTTTTTTAAACGGAGGGAGTATTTAAGATGTAATGCACACCCCTTTCTTTAGAGATTGGAGGCTTGCCAGCCTAGAAGCTTTTCGGTCCATTTATGTAACTCGTCCTCATCAATTCACTCTCAATTTACCCTCCGTCACTTTTACTCTAGTTAGATTCGAACACATGAACACTTGAGATTCTTTCAAACCATCTAAAATCACTAGGCTACAACACCTTACACTGTTAAGGATATCCAAAATATGCTATAATCACTTTGTGTATCGTTATACTTATATATAAGATATTATTTTCCGAAAGGTGTCCAATTAGACACTTTCACTCTAGGGTGTCAAAGTACTAGCAAGTGTAACAATTACATTCAAAACAATATATACTAAAAAAATATATATTATTTTAAAAAAAAAAAAAGTTGTAAAAAATTGAGAGAATGAATACAATATGTTAATGGTTTCTGTTAATTGTCTGTTTTGTTACATCACACGTAAGAGAGGATAGAGAAAGAAGACAATATTGTTGGATCAAGAAAGTGTAACAGAGTGATCTAATTTATTTTTTTTCAGATTTTTGATGAAAAAGGATTCATGTTGATCTTGAAAAACAAATAATCATGAAGGCATTGGAAGCAACGGTTAGAAAAACACAATTGGTAGCTAGAAAAAGAGCACATACAATATTTGGAACGTATGGACCAACAACACAAATTGATGAAGGTGAGTTTAATAACAATAGCAACATCAACAAAGAAAAAGAAATAGTGGAAGAAGAAGATGTACAACAAGAAGAAAATGTTGATGAAGAAGATTACTACCATCCAATGAATGGTGAAACATATCAATTAGAAAAATTTCTATCAAATGGAGATTACTATACGGGATATTGGGTCGATAATTTACCTAATGGACAAGGTAAGTATTGGTGGACGGATGGATGTATGTACGTAGGCGATTGGAGTAAAGGTAAAATGAAAGGTCAAGGTGTATTTAGTTGGCCTTCTGGTGCAATGTATGAAGGTAATTTCAAGAATGGTTATATGGATGGTGAAGGTACTTATACAGCACCAAATGGTGATACATTTAGAGGTTGTTGGTTAATGGATTTAAAACATGGAAATGGTGTTAAAGAATATGCAAATGGTGATTGTTATGATGGTGAATGGTGTAGAGGATTACAAGAAAATAATGGTAAGTATACTTGGAAAAATGGAAATTATTATGTTGGTCAATGGGCTAATGGTACTATCTGTGGTGATGGAAAATTGTATTGGAAAAATGGTAATTTGTTTGAAGGCAACTGGGAAGATGGATTGCCTAAAGGCAAAGGTACTTTTCATTGGGCTGATGGAAGTTATTATATTGGCAATTGGAGTAGAGATCCTGATGAATTGAATGGAACTTTTTATCCATCTGAGTCATTGTTACAAAGGGGAAATTTTGAATGGGATCCTCAACAAGTTTTCAATGTTGATTTGATGGGATGTACTATCTCACCAAATGATACACTTTCAGTCTTGCCTTCACAGAAGAAACTCGCTGTCAGGATGTCATCGTCAAAGCCTGTCGACAACAGTAGGACGACCAGGAGGATGTCCATAGACGGTTCAACTGATACTGAGTTTAGTAGAATACAGTTATCAGATGGAGTTGGAACAACATTAGTTGCTACTACAAGTAATTCTTGTTCAGATATCGACGCAATGGTTGCTTTGCTAGAATCTGATGGATATAAAAGTGGGAGTCCTATTAAGATTCCTAAGGTTGTCAAAAGGCAAGGAATCACAATATCTAAAGGGCATAAGAATTATGAGCTTATGCTCAATTTGCAGTTGGGAATCAGGTAGTTAAATTTTCTTTCATATACAGTTTTAGTTTCTTCAGAAAGAGATGGTAAAGTTGTCTCCGAGTGATCTATAGGTTTTAGCTGTGAAATCAGCCACTGATGGTTGCGTGAGGGTAGGCTGCATATATCACACCCCCTCAGAATGGGATCCCTTCCCTGACAGCCGGATGCCTCATGCACCGGACTGCCTTTTTTTACAGTTCTAGTTTCTAGAGCCCTGGAGAAACGGTAAAGTTGTCTCCGTGCGACTTATATGTTAGGGGTTCTAGCTGTGAAATCAGGATAGGCTGCATATACCACAGCCCCTTCCCCAACCACAGGATGCTTCGTGCACGAACTGCCCTTTATTACAGTTCTAGTTTCTATATATGTACTAACCAGATAAAACATATTTACATAATGGATCACTTAATTTTATATAATAAGCATTTATAAACATGAAGCCTGGAAAAAAATGGTAAATGACTTGCTATGATAAATGAAACTACACTGATAATGTGAAGTTTCTTTATACAGTCGGTGTATAAAACTTATCGAAAACCTGTAAGCATCTGTCATATTATTGCGCGTTTTCTAGACTGAGAAGAGTATTTTTTGTTTGTTTATGGTACCTTGTAATGTGAATAACCATATAGGCATACAGTACAAAAGCTTGGCCCTCCTCCAACACTCGATCTTGATGCATCAGCTTTTGATCCGAAGGAGAAGTACTGGACAAGATTTCCACCTGAAGGATCCAAGAGTACGCCACGCCATCAGTCTTGTGAGTTCAGATGGAAAGATTATTGCCCAAAAGTTTTCAGGTAATGATGCCTCACTATGCAATGTTATCAACTTAGTATACTTAAAGAACAAAAAGTAAACGTTATATTCGACATGATACTGTCCAGGGCTCTGAGAACGTTGTTCAAGGTGGATGCAACGGAGTATATGTTGTCTATTTGTGGCCCCCTTAGAGAGCTAAGCTCTCCGGGAAAAAGTGGAAGTTTCTTTTACTTGACAAATGATGATAGATATATGATCAAGACAATGAAAAAGGCAGAAGTAAAGGTGAGGGACAGAAAGACTCTTTCTAATAGACCCTCGGCTCAAACTTTTTGAGCACTGCAGTGAAGTCATCGTTTCTTCATTCTGCAATTTACATGTTCCTTTCTGATTTTTTCTTGTCAATGAATGATCATTAGGTACTTTTAAGGATGCTAAATGCCTATTATGATCATTTTCGTGCTTTCGAGAACACCCTTGTGACTAGATACTATGGCCTGCACTGCCTGAAGCTAAATGGACCAGCTCAAAAGAAGGTATTTTTGCATATTATGCATTGAAATTGAACACTAGTTAAGTTACTTACCAAAAGAACTTGTCTGTTCAATGGTTTAACTAGGTCCGGTTCGTGATCATTGGGAATCTCTTCTGCACCAATTACACTATTCATAAACGCTTCGACTTGAAAGGATCAACTTTTGGTAGGATCACAGATAAACCAGAATCAGAAATTGATACAACAACTACTCTTAAAGACCTTGATCTCAACTTCATATTCAAGTTACAAAAATCATGGTTTGAAGAGTTCCGAAGGTAAAATTTGTTTCTTCGCATTAATTCCTTATTATTATATCAATACCGATATCTAGTCTCAATTGGTATTGCAAGAAAGAGCATCTTGAAAGCATTAAGTTTAAATCCTGAATCCACCTCTGGCTCGAAAATTTCTTTGATATTGCAGGCAAGTTGATAGGGATTGTGAGCTCTTGGAACAGGAAAGAGTAATGGACTATAGTCTTTTAGTTGGTGTAAATTTTAGGGAAGGAAATGCTAGTACTGGATATCAAACTCCTTCAGGCTGTAGGACGCCTATCGGTTAGTTCTGATCTTATAACAGTTACACATTTACATTTGTCAATACTACGCCTCAGTCCCAAACAAGCTAAGCTCGGCGACATATCCCAACTGCTGATTAACTCTCCTCATAGTAAAGGCTCAAACTTTATTGTAAGAAAACAAGAAACCATCATTCTTTTCCTAATGTTTGCAGAAAATGGAACCACAGACGCTGAACCAATTCATCGGTTTACTAAATCAGATGTGGATCTATTACTTCTTAATCCTGCAGGGTAAGTTTTTCATCTGTCAAGTCTGCAATCTTCTCAATAAGTAAACTTGACATTTTAGTCTTCATGTAGTAATCGAACTAGGACTGAAGATCATCTCTTCTAAGCTGTGTTGCTCGGACTACCTAAAAATGTTGTCGTTCCCCTGTCAAGAAAAATGCACTACTAGGATCTGACAGCACATCATCTTTGAAGAGTCTGAGCAACACAACTACTAAGTACTTTTCATCATCGAACGTGCAGCTTATGTTATGACTTTAAGTAATGCAGGTTGACAAACACAAGTTTAGGAATAAACATGCCTGCAAGAGTTGAGAAGACATTCAGGAAAAATGACTTGGATTTTCAGCTAATAGGAGAACCAACAGGGGAGTTGTATGATGTGACACTATTTTTCGGAATAATTGATATACTTCAAGACTATGACATTACCAAAAAGCTTGAACATGCATATAAGTCTATACAATGTGATCCAAATTCTATCTCAGCAGTTGATCCAATGGCATATTCAAGGCGTTTTCGCGATTACATATTCAAAGTTTTTGTAGAGGACAATTAATAAAGGAATTTCATACTTGAAAGTTTTAAATTTGTTTAGAGGAGTTCAAGCTGCAAGATGGATCTTGTCTTGTGAAGGATTTCAACATTTTTTGTTGTTGAAGCTTAGAAGAACTCATGCTTCATGGAGTTTTTGTCTTGTGATTCTGAAAGTTTTTTTGTTAAATTATAGATATATATACTATTTTGATAGCAATTGTATAGAAAAAGTTGTAAAAGGATTGATGCAAATTAACTTTGTCTTGATATTAAGTTTTAATTGTCAATTGACTAGGCCCCTCAAACATTATGAGTTCTTTTTTTTCAGTATGGTTCATGAACATATGATGTTTTGTTCTTTTTTTTGGCTTTCCATCTGGAGTCTGGCATCCACGTTAACACACTATTAATTTAAATTCGCATCACGACCCACTAAAAGGGCAAGTTAACACACTACTAATTTAAATTCGCATCACGACCCACCAAAAGGGCAAGTAGTAGTGGATAGTTTATTTTTGTTCTATTTAATCATATATTATTATAAGTGGGAAGCTCTAAAGTGTAAAGTTAGATTACCAATTTACCCCTATACAAAATAAATCATATAGCATCTCATTAATTGTTAATTAGATATTAAACTTTAATTACCTCTTAACTTGCTGAATATAAAAAAAAAACTGAAAAAATATGAAAAGTCAGTCACATTATTACATTACATTATTTATATAAGTGGGAAGCTCTAAAGTGTAAAGTTAGATTACCAATTTACCCCTATACAAAATAAATCATATAGCATCTCATTAATTGTTAATTAGATATTAAACTTTAATTACCTCTTAACTTGCTGAATATAAAAAAAAAAAAAAACTGAAAAAATATGAAAAGTCAGTCACATTACATTATTTATCATAGTCAACCATTAACATTATTTTAAGACCTATCCGAACTAAATCATTGTTTTAAGAAGTCCAAAAAAATTAATTTAGATACATTATCCAATTAAATGTGAAATTTTAAGACATTAAAGAAAATGGAAGATAAAAAGATGTATGTCTGTTTTTAAAACCTCTTAATTAGTTTATTAAAACTCTTGTCTCTTCATTTGCCTATATTGAATAAAGATGATTTTTTCAAATTTATAAATACAAATATTGAATAATATGAAACAAGCCTAGGATGAAAGGTTTTTTAGACAATTGATAATCGCAAAATCCATACTTGTATTTGATCTATTCATATTATTTTAATTTTAGATTTCATGATTTATATGTATATCACATCTAATTATATTTATGTTTGTCATATTTTCTTTCTCAGCTTTGGGGGCATCAAGATTACCACATCAATTGTGCATTTGTGATATGAGGTTTAAAGTTTCAAAGAGAGTGTAAGTAATTTTATTTTAGTTTCTTCAATATTTTATAGACTTATTCATTTCTTTAGGTTAGAATATTGATTATTTCAGATTTGCAAATTCTTGATGATTATGAAGTATCTTGGAGTGGTTATGTTATATTAATCTTGATCTTGCTTTGATTTTTGTTAGCTTTTCTCAGGTTAAGGATTTCAATTACGGATCTTTCATGCTTCAAGCCAATGACAACTCCTTTAAAGCAAAGTTTTAGGACATATACTTTTATGAACCAAGTTTAACCTAATGTGGATACCAAGGTCGCACCAGTAGTTATAGGACTGACAAGGGCTATTGGGCCTAGAACAAGCAATAGGACCAGGTTAATTTGGGATACGGGTCGAGTAGTGGATGTGAGAATGGTTCCATCAAAAGGTGCAACAGTCACTGATTTAGGGATTATGCATATTGAAGAAAATATTTTTCGTCTCCTCTTCTTCTAGAGTCTAAAGTTTCTCATCTCCTGTTCTTCTTCTATCTTTAATTATTTGTTATTTCAATATTTCCATTATAATTTGGTAGTTCGATTATTGCAATCAGAATCTTAAGGTTGTAATCGTATTCCACTGTTCTTATCAATATAGTGAGAATTTCGATTTGTTAGATATACAATAGATTTTACATAATTTGAGTTTGAATAAAAATTGTCTCAGTTTCTCCTTATTATATATTATATGACTCAATTTGAGTTTCTCCAATACTATGTGAATTTGTTACAATATAATCTTGTACATTATGATCTTGAAGTAGGTGTTTATTTTTTACCTTTAGTATCTCCTCCCCTAATAATGTTTTTATATGAAACACAATCAATAAGAGATGATACAAATCTAGAGACAGTTGAACAAAGTCAATATGATTATTATATAGTTTCCTTCATATAATAAAGTTTGATCTATATATAGATTTTTGTATTCATTTCATATTTTGCTAATTGAATTTATATTTTCTTTTTTCAATTTTTGGTGTGTATCTCACTACAAGTTTTAACAATATTTATATGGTTTAAGTTTAAACTAATTGACAGAGATTATATTTAATTACCTATTGAATTATCATTATTAATATTCATAAGTCATAACCTTCATGCTTTTCTATTTGATTTATACTTTTGTTTGACTTGATGGAGAAGACTTTTGAATTTTGATTGGATATGAGAGAAGGTGACAAAAACTCGGTAAATTATGTATTGATTTTGTATTCTTTTTTCATATATTTATTGTTATGATTAAAGTCTTAAAGAACAATGTGTATGCTGATTTTTTTCTTTCATATTTAGTTTTTTTATGTTTACTCTCTATTAGTCTTATTTAATTTAGTTTTCTACAAAAAAAAAAATATTGTCATAATATTTATTTGAGATTGTTCCATTTTAGTACTCATTACACACATATTTTCGTCGAATCTAACCAATTTATAAAATATTGCATGGAACACACGTGCGAAGCACGTGTCCATAAACTAGTCTCTTATAAAAGGCAAGTGGTAGTGGGTAGTTTGTTTTTGCTCCATTGAATTACGCAGTTCGAAGTTTCTTTATAAGTGAGATCCGAAAAGGATACTTACTATATATACGAAAAAAACCCTAAGTTACATAAAAAAGATTATTTTCAAATATTAACATTGCTACATACATCCACTTATTTGTTTGTTCCCTTCTAGATGACTGATTTTGATTTTTGCTATATAATATTCATCAACCAGGATTCAACTTCTCTAACTGAAGTCAATATGAATCATCTCCTTTGTCTTATTACTTATTTTATATATTTTTAAGTAAATGGGTTATAAACACTTGAAAAAATATTTAGATAATTTTTTTTGAAAAGATTCTTTCGACACACTTTTATTGAAGTTAAAATAACAAAAATAGGGTAATAATCTATAAGTCAAAGATTCCACACTTGAATGACTTATAAGTCATAAGCTATAAACCTGTCCAAACGAGGTCTATGTCAATAGAATTTGAGATTTACATTGATCCCTCATATTTAGCGAAAACCGGGATAAAATTTTATAAATCAAATTATCATTCCGAACCAAACATGGGAAATGATATTTGCAATAGCAAGATTTATAAGGGCATCATGTCACCAAAAGAAGTAACAAAACATTATTTAACAATCCAACAACAAAAAGAAAAACTGTAACAAGAACAATCCAGCAATTTGTCCAACAGAACAAACATAACAAGATAATTGTTGCCACTAAGACACAGTACCATCAAAAGAAAAGGGTTGAGATAGCCATAGGCTAATACTTATTTCCAACTAACAACCACAAAGTACTCCAACGATAACAAATCCTTCTCCATCATCTTTACGCAAAATACTCTCAGAACTTCACACAAGGCAGATATGGAACTGCCAAGATATCTAACCTTAATTGTGTATTGTAGAAAGTTGCTCACAAGTAGCAGAACTCTTTTTGTCGAGATCATTTATAAACCATGGTAGATTTACTGTTGCTTCTGCTCTAAACAGATATCCACCAAAGCCTGATCCCTCAGCCGTACAATTATCAATCCAACCAAGACAAGGTTTCTTAATTCAAAAGCTCCCAAATTCCTGCACCTACTAACCTCGGTCTCTACTCAACCAGTTTGAATAGCTCGGCACAAGCTGCATCAGACCCAGAGAGACTTTAGTGGTTAAGATGATAACAGAAAATTACTACATTTGTAAGCATGGGAAAACTTGACATAGAAATCTCCCAATAAATTGACGTTGACAAGAGGGAGGTAAAAGTCTAAGCAGACATTGGAATTGGGCAAGTTAAACGCAGACAAGTAAAACATATCATGGAGGCACTGCTATTTTATCCCCAATTCCTCCAAGTTCAGAAGGAAAGAGATGCACGCATCCAGATCTAACTATTCATTGCCCAGACTCCCCGAGGAATAAAAGGAAAAATACCATCACAAACCAGGCCGGTGTGAGACAACTGAGACATGGTATAGGCAAGTGCGTAGTAGGTTATAGTAAATACATGATCTTAGAAGAAAAGAAAAGGGGGAGGGAGAGGTGTCCAACAGAGATCTGTCCAGAAAGAACCATCTTTCGTTTGTTTTGAGTATGTCCCGCATGATCAAGATAGAGAAATGAAAAGGGGAGAGAGGGGAAAGATATGAAGCCATTAGCTTATGTATGACATGTGACCCATACTGCCTAATCATTGACATGCAGCTAATTGATAGCTGGAACATCTTCATATGTATGGAAAGTTAGATGGAGGACCCTGTCTTATCCACTCAAGTATGATTGTTTTGGACTAAGAAAAATTACTCACCAGGTCAAACAGTAACCAGAAGGGGGAGAGAAACAGGGAGATAAGGTAGCAGAAGATACCTGCTCAATAGCGAGTGCCAGCAACTATCCAAGACCATCCATGCTGCAACAAAAACATAATAACCTTGGCCATACTGCAATATGATGATTGAACTTTGTAGCAACAGGCTAGCGGTCATTCTCCCCAGTAATTGTTAACCTGTACAGCATTGGGAAATACAACTAAGCGAATGTATACTATGGTATATGGAAGAACACAATAATTTGTTTCAAGTAACTTAATGAATTAAAAGAACAAGGAAGATGCACTTCACCATCTAGTCTCACTATCCACGTCACACAAAGAAACGATCTTGCCACAGGGACTGTCCTTGATACTGCTGAGGCAATCCAACAGATTGGTTATTTGCTTTCTGGATATCTGACTGCATGTGCAGAGAGGGCACCTGCTTCCCTGGGAAAGGAAAGCTAATCCCGACTAAGCTACTATTGCTTACAGAGTGATATGGTTGAGCTGAATGATTGTCCGAGTTTTTGTAAACAATGCTCTGATGTGCTGAAGGTAACTGATATCCATTCAACCAGCTATAATCATCCATACGAGGGATGGGGTTATTTTCATTTTTAAGTGTCGAGGCAAATGAAGAGTCATCTACTTTGGAAGAAACAGAACCAAACCCTGGAGGTGGACCCAGATGCCTACCAGGTCGGCACACTGGATTTTTCTTCATTCCTGTCGGAGTAATTGCTAAAGATTTCATTGACATGCTATCGGAGAAAGCTACGGAGGGTGCAAGTGAACTGAAGGTAGATGACATAGCAGCCTCAGGAACCTGGAAGTGAATATTATTTGCAGTGCTGAACTTCACAGACTGTGGCAAAGGAGCTGAATGTGCTGCTGCAGGTGACACCATTTCTGGATGATTTAGCAACTCAGCTTCTGTCATTAGCCCATTTCCTGTCAAGCTCAAGCCACCCAATCCATTCATAAAAGCACCTTGCTCTACAGACCACATTGAAGTACTTGGTTGGATTGCCTGCATATATTGGGTATTAGTAAGAGAAATGCTTGTTGGCAGCCTTGTAGTACTCCAACCATTCTGCAACCTCAATCCATCGAGTGCAGATGGAAATGGCCCCATCTCACAACACGAATCAACACACTCCATGCTAGCACCAGAAGAAGCATTGACAACACTAATACCAGATACAGGAACCGCTGAGGTCATAGTACTTGAAGAGATGTCATTAGATTTTTCTATCACTGATGGCTTAAAAACAATAACTTCGTCTTCTTCTTCACATTCCACATACAATTGCTGCTTCGGCAGAAGATCTCCCACAGTCAACTGTCCAGCATCTGGACTTTCCAGTTCAATACCACTTAATTTGGTATCATTTAAGCCATTAAGTAGATAATTATCAGAAGTTTGGGGCTCCATACCAATGATAAATTTCTTTCCCCTTGTGTCAAAATATATTCCTTCTTCTCCAACCCGGACCACAGTAGCAAGAACCTTTCCAGCTGCAATCATCCTCTGAAGACGGCACTTCTTCTCTTTACTTCCACTATCACCACCAAAAGAACATTTCCTTGAGAAGTCAAGGATAAGCTGTGCTGGAAGAAGAGGAACAAATCCTCTGAGTTCAAAGTCTTCCGGCAACGCAAGACGATTGCCAGTCTCACCTTCATCATACCTGCTCATATTGAAAAAGCATGTTTCATCTTCATCTTCATCGACAAACTTAGACCCAGTTGACATTAGCTTATTAAAGAAACTTATACAGTTCTTCCAGAAAAAGGATCTAGCCCTAGCTTGGTTTTCCTCTGATTCATTACCAAGTGCAATATCTTGATGGCAGGCTAACCATTCTACGAAAACCAAAATACCAGGCAATAAGAAGCTTGATGAGGGATCCTTTAATTGGATACATCTCTCGACCAGATGACCCATGAACTCAAAAGCAGCAGTAAATGCCTTCTGCAGAAGAACTGATCTTTGTAGAATCTCGGCATATGACTGATTATCATTTTCCCTAATCACATTATGGATGGTGAATATTAAGATGGCCACGAGCCTGACAATTGCCAGTCTGCAGTCAGCAGCAGTTGAACCAAAATTATACTTCTCATCAGACCCAGAAGAGAGAAGCTCAAGCAGATCATTCTTAACCATCAACAACACTTCATCAAAGGTCTCCAAGCTGAGTAAAGATTATAAGAAGATAGTGTCATTACTAAGTTATGTTATCGTCAGTATCATATTATTCATTAGACAGGAACATACCTAGTGCGCGTGAAGAGAATGCCATTCAACCGAACATACCCTGTGCTAAAGGTTTTGAAGATTTCAGATGTACTTAATGCTTTTTCCTTTGGTAAACTTGCCTCAACCTTTCCATCTTTCAGAGACGGCCTTGTTTCATATTTACCTCGTCCTCTACCAGTTGTTCGGGAAGGAGTTACCTTGGTAGACGAAGCCTTAGCATCCACTGGCAGCTGGGAGAAATATTGACGATTCTGCCATAACAGAGAAATCAATTAACACTAAGACCATCCACATAGCCAACAGTCCAAACGGAAAGAGAACATGTGCTAAAAAACTTCTACAAAAATTTCTCTTTCGGGCAGAACTTGAAACACTTACAAAATATATACTAGATAATCACATCTTGATCACTCATTGACAAACCAGAGAAAAAAGGTGCAAATTGAAGTTCACGCTCCCAGCACAACTGATAGATGAAAATCAAAGTTCCAATACAAGATCACAAGAACTTCCTACAAATAGTATTTTATTATCTGTATTTTTTAAAAAAACAGTTCATAATGATACTGTTTAACATAAGCTACACCTATGTTCTATGTCATTCTTCTCTCTTAATAATACAGTAATTCATATTTCTTTTTCATTTTACCAATCCATATAAGTAGTTTATCACCCTCAAAAGATTAATAGTAAATTATCTTGGATTGGGTAAGTAATTACTCTTCCATGACACAAGAAGCATAATGAAGCTACTTAGTACACGTCAGGAAAAGGGACAAAGGGAAGGGGAAAATATAAGCAACCACAGAACCAAGGCCGGGAGAAAATAAATAAACCTGTATAGATTAAGCATACAACAATTGTTGATAATAACACTAACAATAATAGGATTCCAGATATAGAAACATACACAAGTATTGACATGTATTCTTTTTTTCTCAAAACAAAGTAAAGGTTTAATTGTGTGGGAACCCTATTTAAGTGATAAACAAATATATTTAGAGAACCTACACAACAAGGTTCTCTACACATGACACGAAATTGTCTACATAAACAGGAACAATTATTGGCATACTTATCCCCAGTCGCTTTTCGCAGGAGACTTTTAGCTTACCCAATTCCTCTTCTTTTTTTTTGTAAATTTCTAATCATGTTTTTGAAAATTAATCACTGTTAAGACTTGGGATAGGAAGCAAAATACCTACCCAGATCAAAATTTTAAGGAACAAGAGACAAAATCAAAGATGCGCAGAGTCGCCTTATAATGGTGGGAACAGTTGATCACAGTACACCAATAAGACAAGAACGGAAAATAGAAGACAATGTTGCATAATTAGAATCACTGAAAAAGTTTATTATTACAGACCTAACAAGTTCAGATTGGATCAATTTCCTTTTACTTTATTATCACCTCTATCAAGAATGGAACTTTCTCAACCGTGGATTTAATCATCTTATGTTGGGAACGTCCTTAGTTCCTTGATTCATTCCAAGGCGGAAAATCCACAATTTGAAATATGATTATTTGGTTATGCCTTTGGGATTGGCACAACAAAGCTATTGCGACGTCTCCAAATAACTTTTTCCAAGTAACAAATGTCAAGAAGACAGACGACAGAAAGACACATTTCAAAGATCTGATGCAAAGATGAAAGCTCTTAAAGCAACAACTAAATAAGTTGTTTACCTTCTCAAATGCAATGATCAGGTTGTCCCTTGCAGTCGTAAAAGGATTCTCTACTGCAAGACTACGAAAATACCGATAGATTGCCACCAACTCATCACTGGAATAGAAGGCCAATATTGCAAGCTGAGAAAACACAGAATCAGCAATTTTTACATAAGATATCTGTCGCATAGAAATATTAATCAATGATCAGTTATTGATCACTATTCTCTAACTCCAACCCTCCAACAGTAGAAAAGATTTGTCAATGGTCATTCAGAACAAAACCAAATAAAAAAAAAGATACCTGATGATGAGGGTTGCCACTTGATGGCCACAGTGAAGAAGCTTGCGTGTAATAACTTGATGCTGCCGCAAGGTCACGAGCTTTAGAGTCACCCTCACCATATAAGCCTCTGTACCGAGCAAGATCACCCAGATAAATCAAACAACGATGGCAGGATACCAAGCCTTTCTTCACCTCAATAGACTTATTAGCTTCATTAGAAGAAGGAATCTGATCCCCTGGATCATCAGAGAAACCTCCTACTGTCAGGCCATACTTTGCCCTGATTTTCACCATCAAATCATGATAAAAGCCAGTTGCTTCTGACAGAAAAGTCTTGAACTGCGTGCGGATCTTTATGAAGTTATCCGACCCGTTACGAGGTGGACCTTTCCCAGTCTGAGAGGTTGATCCACTTGAAGCTATTGCAGCATTGAAGCGTGCACGCAGTTCTTCAATTCTTCTATAATGCAACTGCCACAAGGCGTACTCTATTTCATGTTGTTCAGAAAAAGCATGATCCTCAAGGATGATAGCTTCATAGTTTTCACGCATTTGTTGCCATGCGTTGGGGTCAGAAGATACTCTAGCTTGTGCTGCTTTCCTACGCTTGTTATCCAGCTCCACATTCTTAACAAAATCAACGAAAATGTCAATTACATGTTCCAAACAAGAAGATACATAGTACTATCTCTAAGCATTAAATGAATACAACTCATTGAACCTGCATATACAACAAGAGCTTGTGCAGGTCAATAAAAGTTTTAAACATAAACTATGTATGTGAGTCAGTAATATACTCACTATCTTGGTCTTATGATAAATCATTCTAGATATCCATAATTCCAATTAAAATGCAATGAGGCGATACAACTAATACCGACCTTGTTGAAAAGCCGCTGAACGCGTTCCCGTGAGGAATGATCTAAACTGCTATCCATCTGAATGGCCATTATTCATCAATCTATCCAGTCTTCGGCACCATAGCACAATCAGATATCAAGAAGGGAAAATGTGAAAATAAAAGAGGAAAATTAGAAATGCAATCATTCACACATTAAAGAAAGATACATTGTACAAACCAGAATAGAATTCGGAAATGAATCTAGGCGAATGTACATAGCAGAAAGGGTTTCAAAATGGTCAACAGTCGGTTTTTCTTCTTAATGTAGATAATTTAAAGGCAGATTAAACCTCAACAAGCTAACAATGATATCTATATGGCCATAACAGATACAAACTGCAATTAATGACTCCTTTAAAAGGAATAAACAAACAACAAATCTTCTCCAAGTAGATACAAAACCACAATCCAAAAAAATCCATATACTAGCTGAACAGATACGACAACCAAATGTACCGATCTACCCAAAAAAACAACCCATGTACCTGATTTTTCTAAGATACCATCAACAATACAACGCAAAAAAGTCCAAATACAATAAAACAATAACCCCATTAATGTCACCGCAAAAGAAAGTATTAAAAATATCGTCAACACCCTAATTAAATAACAAAAACTTGTAACATCAATCAAATTTCAATTCAATCATGAATATCACCAATCAAAAAATATGTTTTTGCGTGTTAGCCACATATCATCTGTTGCGCTGTCACCACTAGCCCAAAACCCTGGGGACTTGACTACCTTCCTCTATCTTGGCAGCATAACCTATAAACAAGACTATATTTTTCGACATACACTCAAAGAACAACTCATAACCTGATTTTCCAATGATTCCATCAGAAGTATAACAAAAATATGGAATTCAGAAAACCCCCAAATGCCAAAGGGTTTCAAAATGGTGAACAACTGGTTTTTCTTCTTAATGTAGATAATTTAAACGCCGATTAACACTCAACAAACTAACAATAATATTTAAATGGCCATATAACAGATATAGGCTGCAATTAATGACTTCTTTAAAAGAAATAAAGAACGACAAATCTTCTCTAGAGTAGATACAAAACCACAATCCTAAAATATCCATATACTAGCTGAACAGATAGGACAACCAGGTCTACCCTTCTCCACATAAATAGCCAGCTTTTATGTTGGGCTCTCACCACTAAACCAAAGACTTAGGGGGCTTGACTAGCTTCTTCTATCTTGGCAGCAAGGTATATTAACAAGACCTATTAACAGGACTATATTCTTCCAAATACACCCAAAAAAAAACACATCTACCTGATTCCATCAACAATACAACAAACAGGTGGAATCCACCCCCTCTACCCATCTCTACTTAAATAACCGGCTTTTCGCACCTAAAGCACACGTCTTCTGTTGAGTTCTCAATACTAGACCAAAAACCCTAGGGGCTTGACTACCTTCATCTATCTTGGCAGCAAAACCTATAAGCAAGACTATATTTTTCCAAATAAACCAAAAAAATTCACCCCATATACTTGATTTTCCTAAGATTACATCAACAATACAACCCAAACAAAAAAATCCAATACAACAAGCAACAAACTCATAAATATCACCGCTAAAATATCAAAAAAATCGTCAACGCCCTAATTACATAACAAAAAATTGAAACATCAATCAAATTTCATTTTGATCATGAATATTAACCAATAAAACAATACGAAACAGAAATTTCGAAAAAATTACCAAAATCCGCTGAATAGATCCAGGGAAATCCTCAGATCTCCCTCGAATCACCTCGATTCTTTCAATTAACAGAAATACCCTATGTATTATGTGTATGTATACGTATTTTCGCTATAAAGATGAAGAGGAAAAACTAGGGTTTCGAAAATTTAGGGCCAATTGATGAAGAATGAGGAGGAAGAAGAGGAGGAGAAGTATAGAAGACTTTTTATTTATTTATTTAACGTGAAAAAAATCATCAATTCATCTAGATGGTTTAGGACTCTATCTAAGCCCAATTGTCTTTTTTGTTTAATAGTCCGTAGAATTTTGCACGATATGGTATCATGACATGAAATCAGTATTTAGACATGTAATTTTACGCTAATTTCATATTATGAGACGTGATATCATATTCTCCAAAAATAATAATTATATGAAATTATCACATCATGATTTAGTTATTTTAATACAAAAATTAAGTCACGAGTTTATATTTTGTTAAAATAACCTCATATTTATACTAATAACTATTTATTTCATATGTAAATAAAATTTATAATCACATCATTATTTTCTAAAATTTATTATTATCACGGACATAAAATTTATTATTCCCACTAACATATAGTCACTTTAACTTGCACTTCACTATTGTTGAACAATAAAATTTTGAAGAGCCCGTGAAAGGTATTTCATTCTTACTCAAATATATTGATCAAACAATTACTTAATTTGAGAATAGATAACTTGATAAATTATTATACGATTTTATGATTTTTTTGTTTATTTGATAATATTGAATAAACAATTTGGGTTATTTTAATAGTTTTAGAACTTATGAGATTTTATGTATATGAGAAAATATACAATACCAAAAATTCATATCGATTGTCCAAACAAAACTTCAATTTCATCTCATAATTTCATATCATGATACCATATCGTATGGCCAAATAGGCCCTTAGTATACTTATATATACGTCGTACGTAGTTAAGAGTGTGATATTAATTAAAATTATTTTTCTTTTTCAAAACTAAAAACGTTTTGTACTACTGTATCTATTAATTACTGTATGTTTAAGTTTACGATTGATGTCAAATATGATTTAACTCGAGAAAGACATTTTAAAACAAATTTCACTCAATAAATATTTTGAGAAACACAATTAAAAGATTTTACATATTTTCACCTATTACTGTTATTTTTTTTTATAAAATAACACTCATTTATGGTTAGTATCGATAACATATTAGCATTTGTATCTCATGAATTGGAATCGTTCCCCAAATTACTATCCATTGATCATAGAGCCTTGCTCTTCTTTTTCTTCTTCTTCTTTAAGTTGCATCCTTATCCTTAATAAATTAGTAAAGATTATTTGAAGCTAGAGAATTGAAATTATTCATAGTTTTTCTGTAATTTAACATGTATTATGTTGATCGGGTATGTAAGATGAGTTAGAAAATTAAAAAAATTTCATTATTTTTCTATAATTCAACATGTATTGCGTTGATCAGGTACATAAGATGAGTATGGTTGAATATTTACAAGTAAAAATATACTACTTAAGTGGAAAAAAGAGTCTTATTATATGAAAACACAAAAGAAGTATTATCTTGAAAAATAAAGTAACTCGATTATACATGAGCAAATGTATATTTCGACAAGGGGAAACAAACTCAACAATCTTTTTCATTTTCATTTTGATGGTTCAATATGGATTGTTCGACCTAGTCAATTCATGTCTGAGTGAGATACTTATTTCCTACTTCTTCACAGCCACTATACTGATGCATTATCGGAAAAAAAATTTCGATATTACAAAGTATATTTAATACGACATCTCGCATAATACAAACAATCTTTTCAAGTTAACTATTAATTTTTTTTTTGAAAAAAATACCAAAATTATGTATTATGTTTGAATTCTAAACTGAAACAACAATCTTCATTTAATTTTTTCAACTAATTGTAAACATTGTCAAGCGGCTGCTCTGATTCACAGTAAAAAAAAGTGCAAAAATCATTGTTGAATAATTACTCTGTTTCAACTTAAAAAGAACATTATACAATAATTTTGTATATGTATACATGTACATAGAAACATTCTTTAGTGTTCTTTTGGAGTTATGTTCAAAATTAAAAAAATTCTCTCAATTGATCTGTAAACTAAAATGAGATTCACGCATGCACCATTTTCAAGCCAGTGTTATGGAGCTTTATATGAGATTTTTTAACTTTCTAATTATATTGTTTATGTTTTTTTCTTAGAAATCATCGATTTCATTGTAGTCCATGATTAGATGTGATTAGTACGTAATTTCAGATTAAAAACAAAAATGATACTCTACAATGTCGAACATCATTACGTTCTCCATAGTTTTTCTATATATATTATGTTGTTCGAGGATCTAAGATGAATTTGATTTGATAGTTTATAAATAAAAATATACTACTTAACTGTATCAAAGAGTCTAATTTATGATATGAAAACACAAAAGAGGTGTTACCTTGAAAAATAAAGGGACTCATTCATACATAAGCAAATGTATACTCTAATAGATTTTCCCGTATGATTATTTATAAATGTATTGATTAATTCTAGTTATAAGAGCTACTCATTTGTTTGCAATATATTACCTTGGGTATTGTTATAAAAAACTTTATTTATTAATATGAAAAATTGAGTTAGTTTAATTCAAAGTTTTAAAATATTTCTAACCAAAAATAAATAATTCTTCATTTTTTTAAAAAAAGATTAATTGTATTTTTTTTATAATGGTCATTATTGTTAATAAGAAAAATTATAATCATCATAAAACAGTATTGATTTTTTTTGGGTTTATAAAAATAAATGTTTTACTAGCCTCACGCTTAACCTACCTTGATGACGAGTCGTTGGGTGAACCCATATTTCCCTCATAAAATCATATATATAGTAATGTTATATTTTTTAAAAAATATTTAAATACAGATATGTGTATTCATAGTTGAAGTACATACCGTGCAATCATGATTGGGTGCACCTCTATAAGTGAGGTAAGAAATTTTAATCTAACATTTATCTCGTTTTATTTTCTTTTCTAAAATTGTGTAATGCCTCTCTAAGTGGTTTGAATAGGTAAAAATAATTTTGGACGTATAATTTTTTTAGAATTTTAGTTATTTTTAGTGATAAGAACTCAAACATTAAGTCGATCAAATTTATATCTTAGATCCACCTTTTCGTACTAGTTTACCCATTATCTCAAAATTTTGAATACGTCTTTGTTCTTGATGACATTTTTATGGCTTGGTGCCAACATGACGAGTTACCCATAATCATAGTTTTGTACCAATATGAGTTGTGGTGAGAGTGTTTTACGTTGCAAATGAATTTTTTTTTTACTGAAAGCTCCATCCCTAAGTGGACACTGTTGTGCACAACTCGAATTTAGTTGAAAATTCCAATAAAAACACTGAACACCGGATCTTTTTGTTAAAAAAAGATAGTGTGAGGCGAATGACTTTAAGTAATAGATATATCCAGTTTATTATATTTCCTTGCCTAAATTAGTGTAATTTATAGTTGAAATCTAAAAATCGTAGCATGATAGAATATATATAGACATGATTCCTATTCCATGGAGGTATGATGAAAAAATATCTCTAGGTAACACATAATCAAAAAATAAACTCGATCTTTTTTAGAAAAAATGATTGTTCATCGTGAGAGAAATAGAATAGATTTGATAAGTATATGTTAAAGCCTCGAATATAGGCATGGTTCGAGCCATCCTTATGGAAAAATTCTTGGAAAAGTAATGAAGCTTTATGTATGTAATATGAATCTAAAATAATTAAATTATAATATGAATATTAAATATCGAACGAAAAATTAAAAAAGATTAAATTTAAACTGAAATATATATAATAAAAAAAAATTTCACGTAATAACAATAATAATATATTCAGTGAAGTTTGATGGTCGCGTATTCAAATTAGTCGAACATTTGACACCTCTTATAATGTGGTATTATTGTTATCCATATATATATATTTTTCTATTCCTATTTGGTTCAACATTTGACACGTTATCGCAAATTTAGCTTTTTTTGACGTCCAAGGAATAAGTTAATATTGCCATTTGTTCATTTCTCACATTTTTCAAACCTTTTATTTTTGTACCCCTTCACTTTACTCTTCATTGAAGAAAAAAAAAAACTTTTTTCATATTCCCAATTTCCAATCTCAGGTTCCATGGAGAAATTGTTGAATAAGGCAGTATTTTTTCCATCAATTTTGAATTCTAGTGATATTTATCATTATAATCAACATGCGGTTTGTGTTTTTCCTATGAAATTTAATAGAAGATATCACAAATCAGCAGTTGCTACTGCTCAGGTTCGTTTTCTTTTCTTTCTTTATCAAAGATTCTCTGTAAGACTGTACCGATATCAAGTAACTCTGTCCATCAATTACTGATTGTTTGACTGTTTGTTACATGTTATGTTGTATTGTGTTTAATCTTAAGACACACTGTTTATTTTCATTGTTATGTTGTATTGTATAGTTAAATCTATAAATTAGTGCTTAAAAATGGTTGTTACAACTTAC
The DNA here is from genome assembly GCF_001406875.1 of Solanum pennellii. Taxonomy (NCBI): domain Eukaryota; kingdom Viridiplantae; phylum Streptophyta; class Magnoliopsida; order Solanales; family Solanaceae; genus Solanum; species Solanum pennellii. The sequence goes on along the minus strand of NC_028646.1, from coordinate 78,822,974 downwards.
GTGTTGTATTATATTGTATTGTTAAGTTTAGAATTTAAATATAAGGTTAGTTTTGACTGTTTCTTAAATTTTATTGTATCATAGGTTAGATCTATGTTTAAAAGAACGACAAAAAGTCATATTTTATGATTTATCATGCATTTTTATAATAGTTTTATCTCGTATTATACTTTCCTCATAGTATTGTACTTCAAATGGCTGATGTGTAGCATTATATATATTATGACAAGAAACATATAATTTATCTAAACGTTGTATCCATAGAAATAATACAATTCAATATGATATATTATGAAATTATACGTAACAACCATCTGGTTCGAACAAAAAGGAAGAAGGTACCTTCCGTTTTTTCCTCGGATAGGAATTAAATAAGAGGCTTCATGATTCCAATTCAACTCATTGACCACTAGGACTCGCCATAATACAGAGTTTTGTTATGTTAATTTTCGTTGTACCAATTTGGGAGTGAACCATCAGTCGATAAGTAAGTAAAGAATTTCAATCTTTTTCCCATAATTTTGTGTTTAAAATCTATTTCCGCGTAGAAATTTTCTGGTCGAATTCAGAGCATGATTGGTTAATATTGGCTCACTCGATAGTATGTTCTTTTTTAAATTTTGGCAGGCTTGATATTATAGTATATAAAAAGTTCTACCTTTTCATCTCGCGCTACATAAAACAGATGAGCATAGGTATCAAGAGAGCTCCTAAATGGTGGGAGAAAGGACTTCAACCGAATATGAAAGAGGTGACGGGTGCTCAAGACCTCGTTGACACCCTTCTAAACGCTGGGGATAAACTAGTCGTTGTCGATTTCCTTTCCCCTGGCTGTGGAGGCTGCAAAGCCCTTCATCCAAAGGTAATACATTCTTGTTGTCTAATGCTGCACTTTGTTGACTGTCCATTTCAGTAAGATAGGATTAATGATCTTAGTCTTGTTAAAACTGGGAACTGCAGATATGTCAGTTAGCAGAGATGAATCCGGATGTGCAGTTTTTGCATGTGAACTATGAGGAACACAAGTCAATGTGTTACTCGCTGAACGTACATGTTCTCCCATTTTTCCGTTTCTATAAAGGTGCTGAAGGTCGTCTTTGTAGCTTTAGCTGTACCAATGCCACGGTTAGTTTATGATCCGCAATCTGTTAGTGACATTATGTGCTGCTTCCTTTTTAATTACTGCAATGTCTCCCATTGAATTGATCTTTTGCATCTTGATGACTAAGAGATTCAACGGCTAAGCAATGCAGTCGTTTGCTTGTTGTCAACGCCTTCCTTTTATCCTTCTAACACTATACCATGATATTCTGGTGCAGATAAAAAAATTCAAAGATGCATTGACAAAGTATGGTCCAGATTGTTGCAGCCTCGGACCAGTTAAAGGGCTCGAGGAGAAAGAGCTACTTGCCCTAGCAGCTAATAAGGACCTATCTTTTGCTTACACACCAAAAACAGAAGAACCAGTGCCTCTTGCCTTAGAAGAAGTTAAGGTGATAAAAACAAGTAGACAATCTTCATCTCATCCCAATACATTCTCCCCGTTACCACTTCCCCTTCCTCTTCCTCTTCCTCTAGCATCAACTTTGCATAAGGCCAAACAGGACTCAAAGAGTTAAGTTTGTTAAGACATCGGACCTTGGTCTAAGTAAACTCGAAAAGCTATGCTCAAGTCTATAAAAAAGGAACTACAGTCCTTAAGACTATAAAAGGAACAACAGTCCTTTCCTCATCATGTGAGTGAGACATTCTAACACCCTCCGTCTAGAATGGAGGGTAGACTTATCTCTAAAAGTTTTCGCTCGAGATCCATATGAAAAGATGAGTCGTCCTGGATGATTTTGAGATTCATCTGTAAACTGTATTATAGAGGTTATGGATGCACAACTATCTAGTGTGTTTTTTAATGTACATAATGTCTATGGTTGCTATAAATATTTTATGTGAACCTGGTATTCAAATGAAATGAGTTCTAGTAAAGAGAGTATAAAGGATGAACAAAATAAAGTTACATCTCTCAGTTTTCGAATTCATAGTATAAAAATATTTCAGCAACTACAAGTATGTATCAAATGCTAAAACATATCAGCAGCCAATCATGACACTGACTACACTCAGGGAGACAAATAATAGAAACTGTGGACATTCCATTTCCAAGGAAGACATGGACCTCAATAAAATACAGTATTGAGGGAAATCCAATTAGTTTTGCATCAATCCATAGTCTGAATCGTCTTTGTTCAGCCGCTCTACCATCTAAAGGCAGAGGGGAAGAGCTGCATACACTCTACACTCGCCAAACCCCAACCTAGGGGGTTAAGGTTGGCATAGACTCAACACTCGCAATCAAAGGAAGCCTTGTTTCAACAGCCTTTAGCCATGACCTGCATCTGCTAAAGCTTCGAACTCAACTTCCAGTTCAGGCAAGAGCAAAAATCTGTCATTCATGACATTGAATTGCTATACTGGGGAAAGAGGACAACCCAAAAGAGGCATAAAAGACATCAAAAGTTGGGCACTTTTCAGGCAGAATCAACCAAATACAAAGCCACAGCTTCTACCAAGTTGCACAATAGAGATAAAATGACATAGTTCTACCCTGCTCACAAACACATAACACATACCATATCAAATTTAGATGTTCTAGAGCTGTCAAATACTATAGCCTTCCATAACTTTAAATCATGTTATATGCTGGTGATACAATTAAAGACACAGATCATCATATCATTGCATAGATCACATGAGTTTGTACCAGAAGACAGGTAGCGTGCTGCAAAAATGAAATATTCATCACGCTGTTTAAAACTGGCAAAAGAATTAATATATGCTTCCGAAACAGGAACATCCCCACATAAAACAAGAGGTGCTCACAAGTAAGAAGCAACATTTCAGATCTGAATACAAAAGGAACAAAATGCTCTGATGCTATAGCAAATTCAACTTTTTTCCGAGTAAAATGCTAACTTCAAAAACTCAAATATCAAAATCTATAGCCAAAAGAAAGGTTAGATTCAAATATAACAAATTAAATCAAGAGAAATGCATGAACTCAAACAAATAACACACAAAAATAATTATTTTTTTAAAATCCGGATCTCTGTTCTTCAGCAATTTGAAACAAAAATACTTAAATTACATAAAAATTAAAACTTTTTGATGGTAAAGTCCGCTCAAACCCTCATCGCCCCGATTTATTTGATAGGCTCAGATGGCGAACAGTCTTCATCGCAGTAAAGCAGGGAAAAGGGGTCCCGAAAAATTGACCGGCGAGAAAGAGATGAACGGAGCCGCCATTAACCCTACATATATAAGGCGGTAGCTCCTCCCCAACTACGCCGGTCACATTCTCCGTCGCCGTCTTCTCCGCCGCCCACTGCTCAGATAAGATCAAGTAGTTTTGAGGCTAAACTAAAAACGTATCATCATCTTAAATAGATTTCTCTGAAACCTAAAAGGTCCTAATCTGTGTGAATTTCCTAATATACCCTGCACAATTGTAAAAATGAAATAAAAAGTTCAAAATTATCCATTATATTTGAACTTTAGTTCAAAATTATTCTATTTCTTTTACCAAGGTACATTAGTAGACATGTTGAGTTGTGGTGTAGGGATTAGTATAACACTGTTAATAATTTTAAATAATGTTTTTTATGAGACGGTTAATAGTTTTATATAGTGATTCTCATATTAATATGATTTATAGTACAGCGATAAGACCGTTTCATTCTTAATAAAAAATTTTGAGACTCCATAAGCATATGAGATTTCTATAGTAACCTTTTCTGAAGCTAGTATTCATGGTATGGCAATAACAATATAATTATTTTTTAATTATTGTAAATTATATCTGTAGCACCAACTATTTTATTATATATAGTTATTATCTATGAATAAAAAAACACAGTACAAAAAGATGCACATCACCAACAAAAACATAATACTTACAAAAACTCTACATGTCCCTAAATGCAAAAATAGATGTATAAATTTAAGAAAAAAATATAAAATGTTGATTGTAATTCAAGTTAGAATTGAAAATGCACTATCCTTTTTTAAGAAAAAGAATAATTAATAAGTGTAGGAAAAAGATCATTTTGGGAAAATATCTGAAATAGGAATAAATTGAATTTGAGATTAAAATTCAAAATCTTTTATGTATTTTTGTTCCCAAGGGCAATTATGTCAATCTTAATATAGCAAAATAAAATGAAGGTTTAAACAGAAACTGGAATATTCTATCTGGTTTTTCAAGCCCTAATTCTCTCTTTTCCCTCTTTCTGTCTCTCTGTTTCTGAAGGTCAGATCTTAATTCAGTTTATTTATTTGTGTTTATGAACTTAATTACTGCTAATTGAGTTTAACTGGGACTTTTAAAACTTAATTAGAATCATTAAAACTTGTGTTCATTGAAGATTGGTTACCATTTGGTTAATTTTTCTAGTGATGTTTTGGTTTTGTTGTAAGGGTTAAGTAGGATGAAGTTTTAAGGCTTGTCATCATCTATGAGTAAAATAGAAATGAAAGAATTCTTGGTGTTCTTGAAAATTCTTGCTTTTTGAAAGATAAAAAACTGATAAGCTATGAGTAGAAGTTGTTCAAGTATAAAATTCTTGCTGTGCTTGAAGAAATCAGTCATTTTGGGTCAATTAGCTATTGAAAAGACTTATCTTTTTGCTCCCATTTTTTCGATGTGATTGTTCTTGTTCCACAACTTCAATCAATATCAATCAACTATATGTAAATCTTGAATTAGTTAGGTTCTGGTGATTTATGCTGTTTCTAGTGGAATTTCAGTAGTTAGGAAGTTGTTTCAGCTATTGAATGGTGAATCTATGTAGAAAATTTCAGTGTTCTATAGATGGTTTAAGCCTGATGGTGCAATTAAGGAATGATCCTGTCTAATTGTTCTATAGATGATTTAAGCCTGAGGGTGCAATTAAGGAATGATCCTGGACGCAATCTAATGTACGCTAAAAAGGGATGATTATTTTAGATAAAGTTTTAAGAAATGGTATTTTTACTTTTGAATCATCAGGGAAGTCGTAAGTGTTTAAGATTCATTTTTTACTTGTGGAAAGGGGTTTTGGTGGTGCAGTTTAACGTATTAACCAAAATGATTGTTTTTGAAGATTTTAATGCAAAAGAATGTAACTTCAGAGCATGGTGGTCAAGTGGCATGAATATGATACATGATGTAGATGTATGGCATGGATGATATGTCTTTAGGTTTAGGACAGTGTTTGAGCTACTGGCATAATTGATCAGTGAAATGTATGTGGCAATTGCATTCAATTATTTAGATGTCAAAAAGATTGTCAACTTATATGTGTGTGTACGATTAAAGACCTAACTAGGGTTAAGTATGATATGAATTCTTTCCATGTTTTTTTCTACAGAAATTAGAGATTTTGGTAACAATTTAATTCCTGTAACTCGTAATATACCTGTTTAGGCTATAGGAGTTGAGCACAAATGGAAGTAAACATGTCACATGTAGTCTTTTACTAACATCCATAGCTTCACTTTTCGATAATAGCCGAATTTCTTGTATATTTACCTTCTGTCTTACTTGTTGATATTCCATACTAACAAAATGAGATACAGAGGTTTAGTTTTTCCTGTAGACCTTCATGTTGTTACTTGTTGTTGACTCTTACTTTCTTTAGGAATTGATGTTTGTGGTCAAAATGCTTAAGAGATACTTCCATTCTAAATTCTCATAGGTCCGGTATTTTTCTTAAGCCCCTTTTGCATTGTGACTAAATCCTTGTCTTGCATGTGCTTAATTATTCTTTGACATAACGCGACTTTACAATGTGTTTGTGGGGATTATTTATTTCAATGACATTCATTATTTTTATGGTTCAGGTAAAAAATGACTGAGCCGTCAAAGGTCATTCATGTTCGCAATGTGGGCCAAGAGATCTCAGAGGTAGATATTTGGATTGCGTACCAATTACCTCCCATATATCCCACTTGCTCTTTCTTCACTTTCTCGTAGATAGGCATCTGTTTGACTGAGTGGCATGTGTGATCTCTGAGCTCCCAGTATGATGCGTGAACTGGATTTGTTTTGCTTTACTATGTTTGAACTATTGCTCCCAGTATAATACTTATTGTGTTGTAGGACTATTTCCCAAATTGAGGTCATTCATGTAATTAACTAAAAATGTTCCGCGCACCTGATTTGCATGTAAGAAATATATACAAGACGAATTTCCGCTATGAAGATTAATAGATGGTGTGAGAATTTGTGATAAATGATTAAAACGGGTAGCACACAACGTGCCAGCATCCCTGATGAGAATCAGAACTTAAAAAAAAACAAGAATTATGCGGAAGCAAAACTATGAAGATTAACGATCGGAAATTAAAGATAGCCGAAATTCTAGAATAAAATCCCTAAACTTCAAATTAATTGCCAATGATCCCAATTGATTGTAGTAGACAAAATAAGCTTATTAGGGCTAATCATGGTTACCAACAGATTTGATTCAAGAACTTAGATGGAAAGTGTTTTAGGTCCTTGATTGAACAATTAAAGACAATAATTAGTATAAGATTTAGTCGTCAAAAAATAATTAGTATAAGATGTTAGGTAGTGGAGCCTGATTAATATATATAACTGTTTACGCGGTTTAACCTCCGCGGTGAGGTTGCCAAGGGGTTATGGGGGGCGGGAGCCCCCATCCGAAGGTGGGGTTCGGGGCAGCGCCCCGACCTAAATTTTAGGCTTTCCAATTTATTCTCTATTTATTCTATGTAACCAAAAATACTCTGATTTATTAATATAAATATACCTCACCGCCGTGGAAGTTTACTCACGGGGTGTTACCACGAAATATTGGGTTTTCTCTTTCTCTCTCTAGATCTCTCATCTCTTTCTCTTGAAAGTTCTTGTGTTCTTCATTCATCTAGTGTGTGTGCGTGAATTTGATCCTAACATAAGATTAATTACCTTCTTCAGTTAAACGTTTAAGAACCATAGATATCAACCAATGAATTAATCTTACCTCTAAGACTAAATTGTTCTTGTAAGGTTATGAGATCCAATACACAAAGGTGTAAACACAAGAACTCTCAACAATATCAATAATGTTGTTTCCAAAAAAAAGCAAAAAACATACCGCTATAGATAGGGTCCAAATTTGTACCTCTCTCCCAAATGTCATGAGATTCAAATTCTACTTTTATGAAAATATTAAGTAGTAAAACCTAACTAGGAAAGCATGTAAAATGATGTCACACTTCTTCTCGAAACTATCTAACAAAATAATGAAAAAAGTGGCACTATTGAGAACCAAACACACCGATTTGGGCTTGATTTTCAGCTCTTTTGGGGCTTCATGTGGAGCCCAATCTGCCTCCTCTTTGGCGTAGACCATGAAATACATGTACTGTTGTACCAGAATTCACAGAATGATCATTTTATTTGAAGTGATTATTCTAGCACCTGTCATTGAAGGTAGGAAGTCTGTCATTTGCTTATAGTCATTCTAGGGTTATGTTTGCTATTTTAGCTTCTCAGCATTTGATCTCCCACCACACTTGAATTTCCAAAAGAGAAGCAGTTAGCATTATGCCATTTTTATTTGGTAGTAGTGTTAACACAGTTTGAAAGATGGGAGCACTTAGTACTTTGAGGTGGTAAATATTTAAACCCGAGTGCAGCAGCAAATCCTTCCTCTTGCATTTTCTTGAATTTCTTTCTACGATTAGTTCTCTTTTCCACTCCATTATAAAAAGCAAGAAAGTGACACTATAGGTGTAATGGCTCCTGTGTTGTTTTTTCAGAATGACTTGCTTCAGCTATTTCAGCCCTTTGGAGTCATTAACAAACTCGTAATGCTTAGGGCAAAAAATCAGGTACTTCTTTTATACATTTATTTTGATTGGAAGAATGATTTGAGTAAGTTGCTGTTTCTTAATAACTACATCTTATGGATGTACAGGCCCTCTTGCAAATGCAAGAAATTGGTGCAGCTGTAAATGCCATGCAATTCTACTCAAATGTTCAGCCCAGCATAAGGTACCTTGTTACACAAAACATGTATATCCAACTGGAGATATTTATGTAGCTTTTTAAATTACTGTCTTTGCTAAGCTTTCAAGAGACTGCACTTCACTACATCTTTTTGTTCAACCTGGATTAGTGGCTCACTTTGCTTGTCCATAGGGGGAGAAGTGTGTATGTACAGTTTTCATCTCATCAAGAACTGACAACCGTGGATCAGAATGCACAAGGGCGAGGAGATGAGGTCAGTGATCTTTTTTTGGTCTTACTAGAGGTGGCTTTATGCATCACTTATATTGAATTCAATACTAACGGTGTCCCTGGGGAACATATGATAAATGTCCACTCTGGTTGACTTTAAACTAGAAAACTTTCAAGTATAATTTGCTGTTTGCTTTTAGCCCTACATGCTTTAAAGATTTATTACTTGTTTGAAAGACTTATTTCTATTATTTACTTGATGTACAGGAGCACTGATAGGAAGTACACAGTTCACTTCCAATTCCTTATTAGTTAGTTAACTATGTGAAGCCTATAGAGTAATAAATAAATTCACTCGTCATAAATGGATCCTTCAAGATTGTGTGTTTATATCTATTCAAATAAGTGAAGTAATGCTATCTCAAATTCATAACAAGTGGATGGACCTGGTTCTGAAACTAGTGTATAGACATATTATTGAGATGTCAGGAGAAAATTTTGAGATTTTGTGATCGCACTGAATGGGCAAGATGAATTACCTTTTTGATGTTTGCCTACCTAGCACCACTTCTGTGCCTGGCGCTTGTGGTGTTGAAGATATAAGATCTTAACTGATTGTTCTCTTTCACAATTTCTGACACTAAAACTTATTTTTATGCTGTTGGAGGTGCTAAAAAGGTATGACTTTAAGGGGAATCGAAAGGCAAGCAGAATGTAAATATAGTGATTCCATACTTTCAGATTGATTTGGATTTGAGTTATCTTTTCTGCCAGAAAGCAGTCTTTTCCATTGAAAAATGGAGTCTATGTTTTGGGAAGATTGTATTTCATTGCCCTGGAAACTATGGTCTTCTCGATGACTTGAGAGAGAAAACAGGTCATTAAAAGGTATATCCTTCTTTGACTGAGGATTTAAGATAGCAATAAACCCACCTTACTTGGCCATGCCGGTTTCGGTATGTCCCCAAAATCCTTTAATGGATGTATTTCTGACTATCTAAAAGCATCAGAAACCAACATTAGTGCTCATCTCAGTTTCAACCTAATAAGCACTTGAGAGGCCTAAATCGTAACTCTTCTCTAAAGACAAAGATGTGGGGGATCATTTGTGCTTGAAATGACTTAGAACCATATCAAAAAGAAATAAGGCACTGGTTGTTATGTAGAAGTCAGTATTTATTAACATTTTATGTATTTCATGCTTTTCACATGCTTGCTGGTTTGTTGTTATACTTTTTTTCTGTTTGTTGAGATGAAATATTGTTGTAATTGTTCCTTCTCGTTTTCTTCATCTATTCCTCTCTATTCATTCTCTTCTCTTCTCTCTCTTCTGTCTCTATGATGCTCTGCTGTCGGCTCTCTGGACTCTCAGCCTAATCGAATTCTCTTAGTTTCGATACATCACGTGCTATATCCTATAACTGTGGAAGTGCTGCATCAAGTTTTTTCACCTCATGGAAATGTTGAGAAGATCGTGACATTTCAGAAGTCGGCCGGTCAGCACCTTCAAGTTTTCTCTCTCTATGTTCTATTTTCTTCGTAATTTGTTTCTCATTCTGGATTTAAAGACTGGCTAGAAATTTGATCATGGATGGGAGTCTCTCGCACTTCTTTGTTGTGTTATATTATTCTAATGTTGGATGCAACTAGTTAGCTTCTTACTTCAATTATTTCTGGAGCATATCTGAAACTCCAATTATGACACTTGGAGTATTTGCTCCATATCTGCATAATCTTTTACTGTTTGCTATAAACTTTGTAGGATTTCAAGCTTTAATTCAGTACGAGTTAACTCAGACTGCTATTTCTGCTAGGAACTCTCTCCAGGTATGCTTTGTGTTGCATAGAGGTGTCTTGTCATGAGAGGATTATTTCGTGCTGTTTATTTATCTTAGACAATTGAAGTTTAATGCTTACAATTTTTTTAATAGGGGCGTAATATCTATGATGGCTGCTGTCAGCTTGACATACAATTCTCAAAGTAAGATTTTAGATCCCTTTAAAATTATGCCTTTTTTGTGTATGCATGGACATATTTGCATTTTCCCCTTATATGTGATGATGAGTATGTTCACCACCATGGCTGATTTTGTGATTCAGCCTGGATGAATTGCAAGTGAGCTACAACAATGAGCGCTCGAGGTAACTTGTTCATTGCTTTCTCTCTTTCTCTCTTATACATATCAAAAGAAGCTTTTCCCTTCAGTTGTTAAGAAATATTCATGTTCTGCATTATCTATATGTGCAGAGACTTCACCAACCCAAATCTACCATCAGAGCAGAAGGGAAAATCTCCTCAAGTAGTTACTTCTTTTCTGTTTTTAGTAGCACTAGGAGTTCGCCAATAGGATTTAATTTCAAGCTTTATCATTGTGTAACAGCAAGGATATGGAGATGCTGGAGCCATGTACCCCTGGCAAGGTTCTGGGCCTCGTGGAGGTGCTTAAGTTAACACTATTTTATTATGGTGATTGTGAAACTTTCCTGGTTTTAGTGTTCTCAATTGTTTTCTCCTGTTGTTTTGTCCAGTTGGATTTCCTCAGGTGTGCATCTCTCTCATCAAGTTTGAAGTATTTTAACCTCTCTTGGCTATTTCCCTACGTGCAATCAGATCCAGGTGGTGCAGCTGTTGTTTCTGCTTCTTATGCTACACTAACCACTTCTTTTCCCTACATTATCTTGCTCTCTCTTTCTCATGTTTATGCTCAAATTTCCTTAAAGCTCTAAGTTGGGTTTGTCTTTGCTATCATTTGAATAGATGGGAAATGCTGCAGCTATTGCAGCTGCCTTTCCTAGCGGTTTGCCCCCTGGCATAAGCGGGATGAATGACAGGTGTACTATTATTGTATCTAATGTAAATCCAGATGTAAGATTCTTTCTTTCATTATTACTATGTTATAGCCTTTCGTTTTCCTTTCCAGAAGACATCTCTTTCTTATTCTTCCTGTTTGAATAGGATTTGAAGTTCGTGGTACTTATCTTTATGTTTCCTTTCTAATTATTTTCCCCTGTTACAGAGAATAGACGAGGACAAGCTTTTTAATCTGTTCTCCATTTATGGGAACATTGTCAGAATTAAACATTTACGGAATAAACCAGATCATGCTCTTGTTCAGATGGGCGATGGCTTCCAGGCAGAGCTGGCTGTGCACTTTTTGAAGGTATTGATGGTGACATTTATTTTGAATCCGTTTTTCTTTACTTTTGTTCCTTTTAAAAAAAAAAAGATTTAGTTTGTTCTTCCTCATTATGGTGTCAGCAACCTAATTACCATTTGATTGTTGTTTGTATAGTCATGTTTCTCTACTTCTTCTTTTTGGGGATGTTCCCTATGAGATCAATGAAATTATTTACTTCATTTGGTTGCTCCCTATATAGTCATGTAATCATGTTTCTCTGCTTTCTGTCTATTCGGGGATGTTCCCTATCAGACAACAGGTTGATGACTCAAAGGAGTAAAAAAGTACCAAACACTACTATACTTCACACCATGCATCAGATTACTAGACGCTCCCTCGTTATTAAATAAAAATTAAATGTTTCTTCACAACCTTGCAGTGCTCCCTTCTCTCTTTCCTAATTTTAGCTTTTGAAGCGTCATATCCCTTGCATTTGCATTTAGTATAAATTCCTGAATTTTCACTGAGTTACCTGATGACATGAGCTATACAGAGTAAAAGGTGGTTAATACATTTACGTTGTTCATCGGGTTTGGAATGTACTCATTTTCAAATGCCTCATTATATAAATCTACAATATATGATCGGAAACAGCCTCTCTATCTATAAAGGTAGGGGTATGGTCTGCGTACATCTTATCCTCCCTTGACCACCCCACCTGTGGGATTACATTGTGATATGATCCATCTTTGCCTAGTGCATTAATGAAGCCCATGCATATCTTTTGCTTCGTTCAAGCATCTATCTGTATCATTATCGTGCATGTTTGTTAATATTTCCCGGTATATTTTGGATACAGGGTGCCATGTTATTTGGCCAGCGGTTGGAAGTGAACTATTCCAAGTACCCAAATATTAACACCGGACCAGAGACCCGCGACTACTCAAACTCAAATCTCAACCGTTTTAACCGGAATGCTGCCAAAAACTACCGGTACTGTTGCTCCCCCACCAAGATGATCCATGTGTCAAGCCTGCCCCAGGACGTGACGGAAGAAGAGATAGTTGCTCATTTGGAGGAGCATGGTCCCATTGTGAACTCAAAGCTTTTCGAAATGAATGGGAAGAAGCAGGCTCTTGTTCTTTTCGATAACGAGGAGCAGGCAACTGAGGCACTTGTGTGTCAACATGCTACATCCCTTGGCGGATCGATCATTCGGATTTCGTTTTCTCAGGTGCAAAGCATCTGAGAAGCCTTCCTGGATGAATTTATGGAAACAATAGTAGACTGGATAGTAACAACTAAACAGTGGTTATTGTTGTTGTTGTAACTTCAGTTTTTTCATTGACAAGTGTACTTATCTTTTGCCTTGAGTTCTAGGTACATAGGGAGATTGAAGTGTGTTGTACTAATATGGTAGTCAAAATTGTTTAATAGAGAGGTGCTTTCTTTCTTCAGTGTTTAACTAATTTAGATTCACGTCACGTAAGTTCTATCAAAAGGGGGAATGTGCTCCTTATTTGACTAATACAGATTCACGTCACGTAAGTTCTATTAAAGGGGGGACGTACTCCAAAAAGTTCTATTAAAGAGGGGATGTGCTCCTTATTTGGAACTTTTTTCATACATTGGGCTCAAAATCGAGACTCTTGGTTAAGTGTGGAGGAATTCCCATCTACCATCAAATTTCCTAAACAATGGCGGAGGAATTTTATTAATCTCACTACCATCGTTATTAGTAGCAAATCGATAGGCCCTTCCTTTTTCTTCGGAATTATATTCGAACTTTATAACTTTTTCGAAATTTGAAAAACTTTATATACTTTCATATCACTAACATAAATTCAACATTATCTCAAGTTATATTCATATTCAAATACAACTTTAATTTCTAAATATTATTATTATATTTATTATTTTCAAATTTCATACTTACATTTTTTTTATGTTGAAATACCGCCAAATATTCTATGATTTAAATACTCATTTAAAAATTCTAAAATATAGTGCTTTTTGACCAGAAAAATCTAGTGAACATTTTAATAATAATTGTGCAGTCGTCCTCTTTATTAAAAAAAAAAAGTATTTAATTTTGACTAGTATTTGACGTGGTCTACAAGTATTTTTTGCATAAATAATTCTAAAGAAAAATAAATAAATTAATTAATACAAGAATTCCAAGTTACAAGAATCTAATTTTGTCCATCTACTTCATTTAACAATTCAGCTCCAAACTAATACCTATTTCGTCAAAATGCTTATGTTGCGTATAATGTTAATCTCGTTGAGATATAATTTTAGTAAATTTTTAATAAGTACTGTTAGTGATCGGCTTTATAGCTTCTTCAATAAATAATAATTTTTCGATAAAGTTTTAAATGACTTTCTCAGATCGTTTTTATTTTTGAATGTGAAGCTTTTTAAAAGCTTTAGATAAACATGATATTGAGATATTGAGTCCCTTTTGATATTTCATACACATTTCAATAATTGATCGAGCTAATAAATCAACTTTAAAATAAATAAATTATATAAAAATATATTATAACTCGTGATTTCTTGTTTAAGAAACAAATTAACCATAAACAACCACTGAGGTAATAATAACACTAGTTGAATTTAGTGGTGTGCATATTTTGGTAGACCCTATCAATAAATCCTATCAAAATCGAATATTTTGATATATAAGTTTAGATATATATAAATCAAACACCAAAAATTTTGCTTAATCTCTTTTTATATTTAGCAATGAATTTCGATTGGTCTATCTCGATTAAAATTTTCTTTTTATGTAATTGATTAACGAAGAAAAATACTTTTACTTTTTTTTTAATTTCTAATTGTGAAAATCATTAATTTGACATACTTAAAAGTAAAAATACTAGTTCTTTATTATATAAATATATATCAATTAAAAAATAAATAAACTACAATTATAGATTATCATCCTTCATAATATTGAATCAAACTAAAAAATATTAAATTAATTTAATAGAAAAATTATATACTAGTATTTTTGATAATCAAATTTTCAATATCTTATTCCACCCGCAGTTAAATCGATCATGTTAGCCTTTGTATTTTTTTAATCATTTCAAATTGACAATTATGTAATAATCAAATTGTCCTTTGGGGAGTGACATTTAGTCGAATCTATCACACAAGACTTGTTTAGTATAATTTGTATTTCTTATGTGATTTGTAAGCTATTACACGATGAACGATTTAACGGTAAAAAAAAAAAAATTGTCGAATATTTATATATACAAGTAGTGCGTTTCACTTTCAACTAGAATAACTAACTAAAAGGTCCCTAGGGTTTTTATTCAACCCAAACAAATCCCACATTTCTGTTTCTCAGCCGCCGAGCAACCAAAACGCCAAAATGTCAGTCGATTCAGCGCCGCCGGTGGAAAAACTCACCCTAATCGACGTCGTAGAGGAGGCGAGATTCTCTCAACGCGTTCCGATCTGTTCAATCGTCGGCCGTACCGACGGAGGAGCTGGACTCGCCGGAAATGTTGTCAAAATCGGTGGTTGGGTCAAAACAGGAAGAGAACAGGGCAAGGGTTCATTCGCTTTCCTCGAAGTGAATGACGGTTCATGCCCAGGGAATCTCCAAGTGATCGTTGATGCTTCAGTTCATAAGCTTGGTGATTTGGTACTTACTGGTACTTGTGTACATGTGGAAGGTGAATTGAAGGTTCCTCCTGAAGGTGCGAAGCAGAAAGTTGAGCTTCGTGTTCAGAAGGTTATATCTGTGGGTACTGTTGATGCTGCTAAGTATCCATTGCCGAAGACTAAGTTGACGCTAGAGTTTTTAAGGGATGTTGTTCATCTTCGATCCCGAACGAACACTGTAATGATCTCTAACTTAATTTTTACCGCTCTCTTTGATGTGACAGTAATTTGTTGTGAAGGCGGATTAAGGATATAGACAGCGAAAACATACCCCTGCACTAGTAAACCTGCGTACAAGCTTTGGTTTATAAACACAAATCACCCATTTTTAGTTTTTTTTGCCTCTGCTTTGTCATCCCCTGTTCAATTATCGTATTGTTTTGTTGTAGTTGCTGCTTTGTTATGCTTTAACTTCCATTACTGTGTTGGACTGGTTTTTATTGAGCTGAAGGTCTATAGGAAACAGCCTCTCTACCTCTGAGGTAGGGGTAAGGTCTGACCTCTCTGGGTATGTTTTTGGGATTCATCCACATTATTGAACTCTTATATGCACAGAAGAGGTGAATATGGGGGAATGATCATGTCATGCTTGGGGTCTAGACTCTGTTTCTTTTTTATTCTTTGTAGTTTAGTACTGATCTTTGCTGTAAAATGTAAGGTGGCACTTCTTGGGCCCAAAAGAAATGGAATCAATATATAGAACTTATTTGGTTTGTAGGTGGAACAATTGGTTATATACTGGCATAAAACCATATTTACTACTTAAATGTCAATGTAATCATTGGGTTTAACATGAATGTGGGGGGTTTCTTTTATATGTTAATGGGTATGGTAAACTTCTGTTTTTTATTTCCGAGAGGAACTTATATTTTGAAAATATGTATTTTCTTGTAGTTCTTAGTTTTTTCCTCTGTGAAACATCTAAGAGAGACTAGTGAATAAAAAAGGCATTGCTTTGACTCCTAAATGTTTGCTACGAAAACTGAATGGTGTGTTATTTTAGTATCTGCCATTAGATTGTTTGATTGTAATCCAGGATTTTTCATTTTCAGATTTCTGCTGTTGCTAGAATCCGTAATGCCTTAGCTTATGCCACCCATACATTCTTCCAAAACAATGGGTTTCTTTATATCCACACCCCAATCATCACAACAAGTGATTGTGAGGGTGCTGGTGAGATGTTCCAAGTTACTAGTTTGATAAGCGAAGCTGAAAAGTTGGAGAAGGAGCTGAAAGAGAATCCTGCTCCTTCAGAATCTGACGTTCAAGCTGCTGAGCAACTCGCCAAAGAGAAAGGTGAGGTAGTTGCTCAGCTAAAAGCTAGTAAGGCGAGCATGGACAAAACTGATCCCAATATTGCGGACATCAACAAGAAAATCAGTGCTGCAGTCGCCGAGCTACAACGAGCTAAAGAGAATCTCCTGAAGTTGCAAGAGAGATCTAAATTGGGAGAAAGATACAGACTCTCTGCTGGTATTCCTAAAAAGGATGGAAAGATTGATTACTCTGAGGATTTTTTTGGACGACAAGCTTTCTTGACAGTGTCTGGCCAACTCCAAGTTGAAACCTATGCATGTGCACTTTCTAGTGTGTATACTTTTGGACCAACTTTTCGAGCTGAACAGTCCCACACTACTCGGCATCTTGCAGAGTTCTGGATGGTGGAGCCTGAAATTGCTTTTGCTGATATCCAGGTATTCATATAGTAATTGCGCCATGGTGATATATATGATATTTTTGGATCAAAATGTCTGGACAGGTAACTTTTAGCAACAAGAAGTATTCACTCAGTTAAGGAATCAATTTAAACCAGTGGACTCATACTTGATTACATTTCAAGTTCAAATCGCGATCTCTTACTTGATTAAGTTTCAAGTTCAAATTGCTGTCTATTACTTGATTCAGTTTCAAGTTCAAATTACGGTCTCTTGCTTGATTAGGCTTCAAGTTCAAATAGTTTATGAATATGAACTGCACATGAATGACAATAAAGCAAAAAGTTTATATCAGAAACTACATCTAGCACTCTCAGAGAGTTTCTGAAGGGGTTCTTTGTGGATTTCTTTGTGGATTTCTTTATGTTTTCTGTTTTTGTTAATCAAAATTTGTATTCCTTTGGCAGGATGATATGAATTGTGCTGAGGCGTATGTGAAGTTTCTGTGTCAGTGGTTACTTGACCATTGCCTTGATGACATGGAATTTATGACTAAATTTGTAGATAAAGATGCTCTGAGTAGACTTAGAATGGTTGCCTCATCGAACTGCCATCGGATAACTTATACAGAAGCCATAGATATTCTTGAGGTAGCAGCTAAAGTGAAGAAATTTGAAAATAAAGTAGAGTGGGGGATTGACTTAGCATCTGAACATGAAAGGTACTCTTTTTCCCGACTTTACCTATTGGGTCTGCTCTGTGTATCTTTGTATAGCTATTCTGATTCATGATTTACCTCGATTCTAGATATTTGACCGAAGAGCATTTTAAGGCACCTGTTATTGTGTTCAACTACCCAAAAGGGATAAAAGCATTTTACATGAAGGTGAACGAAGACAACAAGACAGTTGCTGCCATGGATCTGCTTGTACCAAAGGTATGCTGGAAGAAATACCTTTTTATCTTAAAAGACAGGTTCCCTTACCCACAAGCAGGTTGCACTTCAAAAACGTCTAGATGAATGCTTTGATGTAAATCAATGGCAAGTAGAATCTCCTGTTAGAGAATCAGTAGGGGAGCTGAATATCTGTGGAAAATGTTTTGAAATCTTGCACCTGGTCATCTGAATTGAAGTTTTTTCAAGAAATTTTGCATGACTTGAAAGATCTGCTTGACCACATAGCAATCATGATGAAAACTACATCAAAACACATTTTTATTTACAAATCTCTTTTCTAATAAGTTGCCGAAAAGTGTTTCCTGAATATTGTCCAAACGTATGAGTTGCTATCTCTTGATCTCATACAACATTGTTGTACTTGAAGAAATGTAATTTTTTTGGTTAACTAACTAAATCAAAAAAAACTGTTGCTTGATGCAATGAAGCCACATTTTGGATATCGTGAAAGGAATTATATGACTGACCAGACTTGCATGCCCTTAGCATTTCAGGGAAGTTAATTAGAACAAAGAACCATCTTTTTTTAAAAAAAAAAACAGATACACTTGCCTGCCCTAGTCCTTCCACCATCCCCTTACAATTTTATTTAATATCATGAGTACATTTGTCTGCTGCTGCATAAACAAATGTTTGCATTCCTCTAGGTGGGAGAACTAATTGGAGGAAGCCAAAGAGAAGAGAATTATGAAGTCCTCAGATCAAGGTATGACAGACAAATTTGCTTTTTAGTAGACAGCTATGTATCTGGTTATAAGAATCCGGAATCCGATTAGTGTTTGTTTGTGCACTCTTTGTTTTAAGGCGGTATCGTAAGGTAATGACAATGAATAAATGATGTAACTTTGATGAGATTTTCCTTCTTTTAATCGCAGGATACTGGATATGGGTCTACCACTAGAGCCATATGAGTGGTATCTGGACCTGAGGCGCTATGGTACTGTAAAGCACAGTGGTTTCGGTTTAGGTTTTGAACGAATGATTCTGTTTGCCACTGGGATAGAAAACATTCGGGATGTCATTCCCTTCCCTAGATATCCAGGGAGAGCCGATCTTTAAGCCATAGCGATAGACATGGATACCTATTTATTTTTTTTGAAATTATGACACCATTTTCTAAATTGTAATTGCTATTTAAAAGTTCCAAACAAATTCAGATACAGGAAACCTGTATCATATTGTAATCTCTCAGGAGGGGTTGGGGTGAGTGGCTGAGCGCGTTTGCGGTGTATTTCATCTAACACTTGCTGCTGGGTTTACAAATATGCATTCTGGTTTTTAGTAAAACTGATTTTGTAGATGGCTTTGTTGGACATATCATATTTCTTTGTTATTGGAAATGCTGTCACTTTGTTTATGTGATTTTCTTGGTTTGATTCTGGAATTATGGCTTATATGTGAATGATGCAATGTATTCAAATTGTTGAAACTATATCTGTTTTTTCTTTCTTCGGTTTTCATTTGTTGTCCGATACTTGCATTGAAACTTGATTATTCAAGCTCTGTGCTATGTAGGGCCCATTTGAGGCCGGGGGAGGTGGGGGACGATCTATATCAAGGATTTTTATATTCCAGGCTCGAGTTTGAGACATCACTCAAGTGAGTGTTAACCTATACCACGATGTATTCACCTTAACTATATAAGGTCATCAATGACATATAGTTTTATAAACATTTGTTGAAGAAAAAATTGAATCAACCAATAAACATAAAAGATGTTGGAAAGGTAAAGAATTATACATTGACACACCTTTTAATTTCATATACTAACATAATATAAAGTTTTAAGACCATTGAAAACTCTACTTCTAGAAATTTTGATTTGAACAGACAAAAACTTTGGCCATGAAGATTTTCCTATATTAAAAATTAAGTCAACTGAATATCACAAAATTGAAACATAGCAATTATTTTTTGTTTAATTTTTTAATTCTAATAAATTAGTTCAACATCATCCAACAAACAATAATGTCATATCAATTAATCAAACTAATAACTAATAACATCGAGGGTTACTTATATCGAAGGCGGGAGACCAATGGTTAACCAAACCTACAACTAATACGCTTTCAATAAAATTGATATCGATTTGGTTTTGTAGCTATAAATTTGTTGTGAGTCTATGTATTTTTTTTGTATAAGAGATCTAAAATAAATACACAAGTGATTTTTAATAAATAAAAAAATTTCTATTTTAAATTATAAATGACTATGTTTGACCATTTCTTCGTGCAAGAATAATTGCATAGTTTACTTATTTATACAAAATAATATTGTAGGTTAGAAAAGTAAATTAAATCACTTATAATTCAACAAATATACTTTGATTGCACATATTTGGTGGACTTTTTTTCCATTTAAAATTAAGGTGGCATATGAGTATTAAAATGAGGTTATGGAATTCATTAAAATAATAAAAAGTAATTTAAAAATAGTTGTACTACTTTGGGATTTAAGGGGAGAAAGAAAAATGAACAAATTAATAATAATGATAATAATAATAATAATAATTAAAAAAAAAAGTGTTTGATTATCTTGTCGATACAGCAATTCAAAGCAATGTTTAAAAGGTGAATATACGAGGACAGAGATATTTACGTTGATGTTAGGTGAGACGTAAATTTTAAAATGTAAATTTTGAAATTATAAAATATCGTATTTGAATACAAACCTTAAACTAATTTTAAAATGACTTTTAAAAATACTAAATTCATAAGTCATAATTATGATATTCTAATAATTTAATATTAATTGATTTGCATCTAATCCAAATCGTCTCTTCATTAATACAATAATTATTAGGTGACATTTGGACTTTGAATTTGGAAATAGTTTTAGAATTGATTTTAGACCCGGACAATTTGTTGCAATTATTAATTAAAGTTTTCTAATTCAAATTATAAAAATTGAAAGAAAAAAAAAAGTCGAGATAAAACACTTCATTTTAATCACATCAATCAATATAATTACGATTTAGAAAAGAATAATTTGATTTTTTAAGAAAAATAATCATATTCAGATTGTCTTCTAGATTCACTTTTCTGGAAAAGATTATATATATATATATATATATATATAATTTGTTTAAAAAATTATGATACACAAATTTGTTAAAATCTTAACTATATTTAATGGAAGGGAAAATACTTAAATATATCACTGAACTTTCAGAAAAAAATTATTTATGTCATCAGTTAAAATTTTTGGCTCATTTATGTCATTATCGCTTAAGAAAAGGTTCATTCATATCATTATTTTTTAACGGTGGTTTTGCAAAATCATTTTTAACACATGACCAATTATAGTTCGGTCACATTATCAATTTTTTTTAAAAAAAATAAAAAAAATCAATTTTTATTCAGAATTTTGAATTTTTTAATTAATGACGTGGCCAATTATAATTCGGTCACGTCATCAGTTTATTTAATAAAAAAAACTAATTCAATTTTTTTTCAGAATCATGATTTTTTTAATTAAAAAAATTAGTGACGTGGCCGAATTATAATTGATCACGTGTCAAAAATGGTTTTGCAAAACCACAATTAAAAAGTAATGACATGAATGAGCCTTTTCTTTGACGATAATGACATAAATGAGCCAAACTTTTAACTGATGACATAAATGAGTCTTTCCTGAAAATTCAACGACATAAATAAATCTTTTCTGAAAGTTCGATAACATATACACAAATTAATATAACAAATTTGAAAGTATGTCTTTCTTTATATTTTATATCATAGGTGTAGTTAATTTAGGAATTGCAAAAAAAAAAAGTTAAATATAGGAATGTTTGGACTTAAATATTTTAAAAAAAGGGAAAATGGGACCCAAAACCAAATAATATAAAGTTTAATGCAAACAAACAAATATTTTGTTTTGAAGGACCAAACCTAAAATTTTTAGAGCCAACCCTAAAATTTAGAGCCCAAGACTGAAATCATCCTTGTTAGGTTAAGGTTCTAAATTTTATTTTATTTTTTTCCCTATATTTTTCATAATTAATAAATATTTAAAAATTGACATTTAAAAAGTGTATTTCGAAGTCGGCCGAAATGCATTTCATTCAATGTATTATGTACATGACAACACATATAAAATATAACTCTCTAATAGTTTATTTAGCTATATTTTTTAAAATTCAATTTTATTTTATTTTAGAGAATCGAGATATTTAATGACATTAAAAAGAGAATTAAAAATAAAAACTATGAGTGTAATTTTTTTTTCAATTTTGAAAAATAAACTTTTTTCTTCAAAAGTACTTTTTAATATATTAGACAAGTAAAATTATTTTTTCATTATGAATAAAAATATTTCTTAAATTGACTAGCCAAACATATTTTTGGACAAATTAATGTCCTCCAAAAATATTAAGTTTAAAGTAATATTATCTACATTTATGAGAAAAAGAATGTTTTGATAAGAACATCCAAGAGTAGATTAAGAATCATTAGATTGTAATTCAAATTTCTAGACAAACAAAAATATTAGGCAATTTTGATAAATACTTATCTACATTAATTGTTATAGACACTTAACTATATATATGTAATTTAAGAATTAACAAATAAAAAAATGCATATCATCATGATCAAGTGCTTAACAAGGATAAATAAAGACGTGTGACATTTTTTTGCAAATTCTTTCGGGTATAAAAGCGATAAAATAAATTATTCTCTTATACGAATAAATTTAAAAAATTAAATAAAGCACAACCATTATTACGAAAAGTAGGGCATGAATATTATTTAAAATCATTTTCTTAAAAAAAGAGTTAGGCAAAGGCTAAGAAGATATACTGTAATTGTGATAAGTCAGCTGAATATCGACATTGATCAAGAGAATTTTTTCCTAAAATATTAAATTTTTGAAAAAATTGAATCTTTAGGATTTCAATAGTTAAGTTAAATGTTAACTATTTAAATAACAATTGAATAAGATTTGATATATTGTATCTGATTGTACACAATATTACATTCGCCCTCTCTGGTGCGTCTAAAGATCAGAAGAAAGCTTTTGTAGGGACAAGCCTCTCAAGAATTGACATTTGGATAAGTTTTCACTTCAAAATTTATGAACTAACGAACCTTAATGATCTATTTGTACAATCATAGATTTTGGCGAAATAAAATTTTGTTGCAAATTGACTCACAAAATGGTCCCAACAATGCCATATTTAGTAAGATCTCAATCACTTCAAGTCCTTGAAGTTGAAAAAGAATCGTTGAGACCATTGCTTCTGGAAATGAGTCGTGATATGCACGAATTCAGATTTAGTAAAACTCCAATTGCTCGAACTGAAAATGAAAAAATCTTGTTGAGAGTGTTGTCCCTAGAAATCAGTCGTCGTATGCACAAATTCAAATTTAATAATCTCAATCACGAGTCGCTAAGAAAAAAATTATGTTGACTCCTACGGGTAGACATGGTATGGTATATGTCGAATTCATATATAATTTTTTTTGTTACGGTACAATATTTGATATTTAGAAATAACATACCAAAGTATCGAATATCATATCAAAAAAAATAGTTACATAAATAACATATACACGTATAAGGTAAATGTTTAGAAGTTGAAACGTTGACAAATCTATTTTGATTGAAATGTAATTGACTAACAAAATGAGTTGTTTGTACTTTATTTTGAAGATATATTTCTACATGTGTAATGTGTTAGTATGATACAATTGAGACATTCTTTTAATAGTCGAAGACATAATGTTCTATTAGATGAGTATATATTAGTCAAATTGAACAAAGTGTGATACAAATTTACCATACCGTAGAATATCAAAATCAAACTTTTATATTTCAAACTATATCAAATTAAATTGGTATGGTAATGGTATAATGTTTTAAGAATCAAATATCAAAATTATATCAAAACTTTCAAATATCATACCGTATCATACCAAACTTACGCTTAAATGATCCATAAATAAGCCGTGTTATGCACGAATCTAGATTTAATAAGACCTTAACTACTTTGAGCCCTAAAATGAAAACTCTCATTGAGAGTGTTGCCTTTGAAAAGGAATCGTGTTATACACAAATCTTGATTTGATAAAACCTTAATCGCTTCGAGGCTCTGAAAATGAAAAAATTCTACTAGGACCCTTGTCCTTAAAAATGAGTCGTGTTATGCATAAATTTAAATTTAATAAGACCTCAATCACGTCAAGTCCTCGAGAATGGAAAAATCACGTCGAGAGCGTTGCCTCCATAAATGAGTTACGCTACGCGCGAATCTTTAGTTAAATAAGACCTTAATCTCTTCGACCCAATCGGAACCAATCCCGTCGAGACTGTTGCCCCTAGAAATAAGTCATACAACACATAAATCCACATTTAGTAAGATCTCAATCACTTCAAGCCATCGAGAATTTAAAAAAACCCTATTGAGAAAGCGTTGCCTCTAAAAATGAACCCTATAATACACGAACTTAATTTAATCGAACGCTCATATAAGTATCAAACACCGAATTATAAAAAAGGAGATACAAAGACATTGAGACTAGTGTTGTACAACACATAAATTAGACCTCAATCACTCTGAGCCACTAAGAATGGACCCTATCGGAACGTTACCTCTCAAAATGAACTCTACGATACATGAATTCAATTTAATCAAACCCTAACGTGAAAGGTCGGAACTCGGACATCAGGTTTAGAGTAAAGCCATGATAAGAGAAGGACAAACTAACATTAGATTACACAGTAATCAAGATTATCAGCACAGGTACCAAAGTGGTAATACAAAGAGGATACAATACATACAGCACAGCATACACACAGAGTCCCCCACTCATTATTACTTATTTTCCATTTCATTTCCAATTCATTCAATCCAATTTTCCCAAAAATCCATTTTTTTTTTTGCCTCACCGAATGTAACGTTACTTCATCCTTCATTCAAGCTCATGCCCTTATCGCCATATAAGCTATATACCAAACCAGTTTCTTCTTTTACCGATAAGATTTTCCCCTTTTTCTTCTAACTATCCATGTGGGTATTTTTTTTTATTTTTCTTTGAAAGATCTGAGATTGATCGCCGATTCTGTGAAAACCCATCTTTTTACTTAGATTTTTTTGATTTTTTTGGTTCCATTTCTCACCGATCCTTGTGGGGTTTGCTGTTTTTGAGGTAAGATTTGATTTTTGTACCATTTTGTATATGGGGTTCGTTTTATTCGGTTCTTGGGTTCTGTGAAATGTGTCAAAAATGATAATTTTTCGTTGGTTGTTTGATGATCGGTTGAGTTATATGTGATGGGATGAAGACGATCCATCTAGGGATTGTTTGTTTGATTGGTTTAATTTATTCGACTGATGATTCTTGTTGTTGTAGCTTTTTATTGATTGCAAAAAGGTTATAGCTTTCGTTTCTGTTGGAATCGAGCCCCTAGGATTGTTTACATACTTTTAGTGTTACTTGTTGTCTGGAAATAAAAGGGAAGTTTTTGAAAACTTCACACTTGTTTGTGGTCGTTTTTGATTGTTTTGATTGTAAAGATGTCCTTATCTGTATATCTGGTGCCTTTTTAGTATGTATGAAGTATGAACCTTCTTATGTTAGGCTTTTATGGGTAAAAAGTTTCGAACTTTACTTCGGAACTTTGGGAATTTATAATGTAAGATCATGTTTGATACATGGAAACTATGATTTTTCTTAGATGCTGTTGCCTTTCCTGGAATAAGTGCTTTGTATTTTGTTTATTGGTTTCTATTTGAAGTCTACATTGTTGATAATAGAGGATTCTTGCATTCATAGGTACACTGTTTCCGCCTTTCTTTGGGTCTTATGTTGTTTTGACTCCAGATTTTCAAGGCAAGGTGGGAGAACGGAGTTGAGTGTGATTTGCATGGGTGACGATGCCAGAGTTGCGTAGTGGAGCAAGGAGATCAAAACGGCTTGGTGATCTCCAGCCTGCCCCTCAACCTGTTGGCCAAGAGGAAAACTTGGTCTTGCCTACTCAGAACAGAACTAGAAGAAGAGGTGGTGGAGGAGGAAGAGGAAGGGGTAATGCAACAGCTATAGGAAAAGGGCCTTCAGGGACACGTGGAAGACCGAGTGGTGCTGGTAGGGGTAGGGGGATTAGATTGATAGATTTGGACCCAGAGCCGCCGTGTGAGGGTCTACCTCAAGTTGCTCCTGTTGGGATTGCCGAACCAGCTTTTAATAGAGTTGACGGTGCTGCAGATAAAAGGATTGCTATGGATGGTGGTGGAAGTCCAGACAAAGTAATTGGAGTTGAAGAAGAAGCAGGCACAACTCCTGTTCCAGATAGGGTATCTTCCTGTTTGCTCTCAAGTCTTTTTCCATTTAGGTTCTTAACTGTTTACGGGACATGAATTGACAAACAACTTAAAGTTAAATCTTGCCTTGAAAGTGAAATACCTTCACATTTTTAATGATAACATGTAGGCTAAATTTGTATTGCAAGTAGAGTTCTTAGAAGAATGTTTGTGTATCTGGATGCAGGTGCAAGTGGGTAATTCTCCTGTATATAAAACGGAAAGGAAATTAGGTAAGGGTGGATTTGGGCAAGTATATGTTGGCCGAAGAACAAGTGGGGGAACTGAGAGAACAGGACCAGATGCTGTCGAGGTACTTCATATGACATTTTGGATCTTTTATGAGCCTTTCTGACATTATTTGGATTATAATACAGTGATAATGATTCTCAATAGGTTGCATTAAAGTTTGAGCATCGAAATAGTAAAGGTTGCAACTATGGCCCTCCTTATGAATGGCAGGTGTACAAGTAAGCAAGCATGAATTATATCTCAGAATCTGTGTTTTTTTGTATTTTTCAGTCATCAGTTTTCTTACTTATTATCCCATTGTGAACTTTTTTTCTTGACAGCACCCTTAATGGATGCTACGGAATCCCATGGGTTCATTTTAAGGGCCGTCAGGGAGACTTTTACATCTTGGTAACTTTTGGTTTTCATCATTTTATAAAAGAATTTATTTTATCACTTTCGTGTCACTGATATTTCCTGGAATTTTTTTCAGGTCATGGACATGCTGGGACCCAGCTTGTGGGATGTCTGGAATTCTTTAGGCCAATCGTAAGTTGCCAATTTGTTCTATTTACATTGATTTTCCTGCACATACATAGGAATGCAGAACATAACAACATATGACGTATAAATTTTCCTGGGCATGCATATGTTGCAGCCTGTATGTCTTTCTAATTGATAATCAATAATCTTGCAACAGGATGTCGCCGAACATGGTAGCCTGCATTGCAGTGGAGGCAATATCGATTCTTGAAAAGCTGCACCTTAAGGGGTAACTATTATCTCTTCCAGCAATACATATGTTATTTCACCCTTTCACTTTCAACACTCTACTCTAGAGTCATGTAGTAATAATAATGGCCTATTTTTTCGCATCTAATTTTTTGTTCTCACTTTAAGGTTTGTGCATGGAGATGTGAAGCCAGAAAATTTCCTACTTGGTCTGCCAGGAAGTCAAGATGAGAAAAAGCTGTATCTTATTGATCTCGGTTTGGGTAAGATGCATTATCATGATCTTTTCTGTTTAGCACTCATCCTTTTCTTGGAGTGTACATATTATTTTGTTTGTAATGTAATGTAAACATTGTTGATCCTGTCAAACTGTTATGACACGTTGAGAAATACCTATGTCCATCAATTCTGCTTGTAGGTCCACTACACTTGCAGAATACCATTTCTTTTCATTCGATGTTAATCTTGAGTACTGTTCATAATATATCATTGTTTAATGCAGCATCCAGATGGAAAGATGCAGCATCTGGTATGCATGTTGAATATGACCAGAGGCCAGATATATTCAGGTTTGTTTTACATGTCAACTTGAATAATTTTGGGCATACAATTCAATACCCTATTAACTGTGGACTCATATATTTGCTTTGACAGGGGCACCATAAGATATGCAAGTGTGCATGCGCATTTGGGTCGAACTGGAAGTAGAAGGGATGACCTTGAGTCACTAGCATACACATTAATATTTCTTATAAAGGGAAGGTTACCGTGGCAAGGCTATCAGGTTGGTTGTTATGTGCTTCTGTAAGTTGTTGTAGTGGTTTAATTTTGTCTTTTGAAGCTTTATGATTTCCTTTTATTTGTTGTTTTTGGATTTAATAGGGTGACAACAAGAGTTTTCTTGTCTGTAAGAAGAAAATGGCCACTTCCCCAGAGTTGATGTGTTGTTTCTGTCCGGCACCGTTCAAGCAGTTCCTTGAGGCTGTGACAAATATGAAATTTGACGAGGAACCAAATTATGCCAAGCTTATCTCTTTCTTTGAGAGTCTTATTGAGCCAGTCACGTCACTACGGCCAATAAGAATTGATGGAGCTCTCAAGGTTTCTATCCATATTCATGCATGTACGTGTTTGCATGACGATATTGGTTTGTCACTCACCTGTTACCTCTTGTCTAATCAGGTTGGGCAGAAGCGGGGAAGGTTGCTTATAAACTTGGAGGAAGACGAGCAACCAAAGAAAAAAGTACGATTAGGTAGTCCGGCAACACAATGGATATCTGTTTATAATGCAAGACGTCCTATGAAGCAAAGGTAAGTTGCTAGAAATGAAAGTGTGATAATGAGTTTAGACATGTTTGGTCATTCATTTAATTCAAAACAAAAAACAGAAAACATGTCTGGTCATTATTATAATTCCTTAAAGAGGTGCCTCAGTGCTTGAATTCCCTTGTGTGCAACCTCTTTGGTGCACCTCTCTACCTTCTATTTCAATGAATCATATTATAGTATCTGGTAAGACAGGCTACATCTTGTATAAACTATTTGATTTGGTAGGTTTACATATGAGGACTTAAAGTGTTGTCACACTTTCGGGATTACGTGTGCTATTCATTAATGGAATATTTATTACATATAACATGGATATTCAAGTTAAATTATCTTCTTAATGAATGTGATTCCATAAAAGTATGAGTTGCTGATAGAAAAGTATCATGATGATTTTATAGGTACCACTACAATGTTGCCGACACTAGGCTTAGGCAGCATGTAGACAAGGGAAATGAAGATGGTCTTTACATCAGCTGTGTGGCTTCAGCAGCCAATCTGTGGGCTTTAATCATGGATGCAGGAACCGGTTTCTCTTCTCAGGTTTACGAGCTTTCAGCTGCCTTCCTCCATAAGGTTAGCATCTCAATCACCTTGCACTTTCATATTCAGTGATTATCTCTGTCTCTTTTCTTTTCATAGGTTATATACTCAAAACAATTGTCCCAATTGGTTGTTGTTCTTATCAGGATTGGATTATGGAACAGTGGGAAAAGAACTACTACATCAGCTCAATAGCTGGTGCAGCTAATGGAAGTTCCTTGGTCGTTATGTCCAAAGGTTAGACATTAATTGACAGTTTATTCACAGTTTGAGGTGTTTACAGACAGATCAATTGATGGACTTCTCTTTGTGGAATGATATGGTTTCCATCTTTCTATTTTTGGTGGGAAATTTCTCTATTAGTGAGAGAAGTCTGTGCTTAACAAAACCATCATATAATAACTAGGTTGAATATGGTATATACTGTGCGACTATGAGAATATGCCAAGTATTATTAACAGATTAAGTTCAAGTCTGTAACTTGTTTGAACTTCGTGGTACCTGCCCTTCAATTGTTTCTTTACTTTGTTGCACACGTGCACTAGTCTTTCACAGATCTGGTAATTGGCAAATGATGGAACAGAAAATAATTCTGTTTGGAAAAAAGGCTTGGATTTATTTTCGCTGTTTAAGTGTGGTCATACCTGTTTGTTGGTCTAAGTAGCTTTAGATAAGAGAGAAAGAAAGGTGGAAAGGGGGCCAAGTGATGTGGTTCTGATGAACAACAGGGATGTTGCGGTTCACTCTACTTGATCTATAAAACTTAAACATAGAAGGTTTCTTGGTACAAGAGTGACTGGGAGGTGAAGTGGGATGTTCTTGTGGTTTTAATACTGAACAATAGGCATCTTCATGTGGTTTGTTCTCTTGCTTATAAACATCGGCAAGTGTAGAATTTTATGCCCCGTGTAAGGGTAGACCTGATGATTAACTCATGTCTTTTGGACCTGTTCAATAATTCAAATTTCTATGAGATGTTTTCGGATGTGAGTTGCAGTCTTGTAGAATTAGAATTCCAAATAGCAATTTACCACCACTTTCCATTGCTTAGCTGCTGAAAAAGCAGGGAAAGTTAAGACCACAGGCTAGCCTGGAGACATTGGTTCAGTGGTAAGGAACGTAGGTAAGGACACATCTTGGGATGCATGGATTGGGTGCATGTCATGAGTTCAAAACTCAAACCCTGTCGCTGACATGAAGCATGGTATTTAAGTTGGAGAAGGGTGCAAGGTGGGTGCATTCTCCCCCATGTTTTGAACCTATATTCTGGGTTGGACCAGCTAACTCGTATGGGATCTTGGTTACAAAGAAGAATAAAGTTGAGACCACAAGCTAATGGCTGGCCTGTATAATTAATTGTCATGGCTGCCTCGGAATATTTTGGTTTGTCAAGGAAACTGTAGCTGATAAAAGGGTGTTAGAGCTACAATATATGGATGGTTTTATTTCTGGTTACCCATCTTTTTGTATTTTCGGTTGGTGAGCTGTATTTTGTTGCTAAGATTATCTGCTGCAGAGTTTTTACCGCGGATAGGCTTGCTGTGAATCAATTTGATTATGATTATTGTTGATTGTTTTATAAGCAATCTATTAATTTCTCTGTGCTTGATGAATCAGGAACTCCTTATACACAACAGTCTTACAAAGTGAGTGAATCTTTTCCCTTTAAATGGATAAACAAAAAATGGAAAGAAGGTTTCCATGTAACATCAATGACCACTGCTGGCAGTCGCTGGGGTGTGGTGATGTCCCGAAATGCTGGATACGCAGAACAGGTGAAGTTATTTTCATTCAGTTGTCACTTTACTGCATTTCTTGAATTCCTCAACAATAGTGGCTTAAAGATGATGACTTTGTAGGTTGTTGAACTTGACTTCCTTTACCCAAGTGAAGGAATACATCGACGGTGGGAAGGTGGGTTTAGAATAACTTCTATGGCTGCCACCGCTGATCAGGCAGCTTTCATATTGAGCATACCAAGGCGTAAAATGATTGATGAGACTCAAGAGACTTTGCGGACATCTGCCTTCCCAAGTACCCATGTAAAGGTGATGATTCTTTTTCATACCATTGCATGTTTCCTGTTTGCCTTGATTTTCTTTAAATCTAACAAATTGATGGAATATAACTTGCTCCCTCTGTTCCATTTATAAGACGTTTCTTTGACTGGACCCGGAATTTAGGATGTTTGTTTGGCTTGTTTATTGTATTAGTCGTGGGAGAAAATAATTACCATCAAAGTTTTGAATTTGAATAGTTGAAGGAATTTGATTTTTGAAAGCTGTGAAAATTGGCATCATATGTTTATAACAATTGAAGTTCCGTTTGACAGGAGTTTGCGCAATGCAGTTTGCCTATCTATTATGAATGTACTCTTTCCTTTCTTCCCTTTTTTGCTCTCAAATTGCTTCCATTCATTTCTCAGGAAAAATGGTCCAAAAATCTTTACATTGCATCAATCTGCTATGGTCGAACTGTCTGCTGAGCTAGTGACGATCAACGATCATAGTCACTTCATCTTTGAAGAGACCTGGAGGATGAATTCAGCTGGTCTTGTTGGAATTGCCTCCGAAATGAGTCCTCGTGATTCTTCATGTAAAATCCTTTTCTTTTTTGGTACTGTACTGTACAACTGTGTAATGGAAAAAGTTAAACTAAAGTTTAGAAGCTGCTGAGCTAATGTAGCTGCTGCATGCTGGCTAGTTTATTCTAGTGTTGGCAATTATGGCTAAGAAATGGTTTATTGCTGAGAAATATTTGATACCTTTAAATTGAAAGGTGTATTTTAACCGTAATACATCGAATTGATATCGACTCGACTAACGATTTAGGCCTCTTGTTAGTCAGCTTGCTGGTCAGTTTCCAGTATGGAATTGAAAAGGAATACTGATGTGCCATCTTTTCATAAAGCATGCTTTGAAATCATGTATTGAATTATACAGAGGATAGATCGGTGCACTAAGCTCTCTTATTTGCCCGATATGTAGTTTGATGAGCTGTTAGCAATCTCTTTGTGCTTTGGCGTTGAGGGCTCTCAACCACATGAATAGCTCATTGATAGTTTGCGCGACCTAGGAGGAGGATTCTTCGTCTTTCACCTAAGATGCGTAGAAAGGTCCAACGCCATACCACATTCGATTGTATGGTAGAGATTATTTCACGACTTGATTTCATAACTTAATAGTATATAAGGTTTCACTTAAATCCCCAAGTAAATTGCTTGATGTGATTAAATTATTTACTATAAAGTTGTAAAGCTTTTTATATGGTAAAAAAAAGAGTTAAAATCGACACAAAAATCATTTAACACAACTAGGGTTGATATGAACATACAAATTCCTACCATCAAGTGCTTACCATTGCTCTTAATAAGCAATATATTCATAATATTAACAACAAAAATACACACACATTCATCAAGATTCATAATCTAAATATACATTTTACAACAAAATCAAACCTAAAATTCCAAAAAAAATAAATAAACTTAAGCGCAAACTCGGATGTTTAAGATTATCATTCATCACGAGTGGCTTCAAACCCATGGATTCAACGAGTTAAGTTAACTCGTCTTACTAATCTAACTTAAAATCGAGCTAATATATGATCATAATGCATCGTATTATTTTAATTTAACACGATGAAATAGTCGATAAACTTGTTGCAGATGATGTTCGTGGAGATGACGATAATTGTTTCAAAACAACTGGAGATAATATACTATTTTTCCTCATTTCTTCTTCTTTGATTAATTCACCTGCAAATATTTCCAATTTCTCCAAATTTGTTTTTTCCATCAATTTTTTCCCTTGAAATAATATTGATTCCACATTTTTCTGCTTTAGCATTTCCTCAGCAATTGCAATTGATTTTCTCATTTTTTCATCTTTTATCATATGCTTTTTTTTCCCAATTATTTCATTTCCTTGTACTCTAACATAATTATTGTTTCTAAATTCTCCAAATGCCATTGATACTGCTTGATCTACCTGCATTTGTTACAAGTAACAATAAGTTTACGTAAACTGACGATATAAAAAATATTTATACTTGAAAGTCAATATCATTATGTATGATAAAAAAGTGTTTGCGATTATTCCAGAAGAAATAAACAAAAGATATAATAGAGCCAGAACAATTGTTGTATTTGAGCATGATTGATCGATATGAACATTATAAGCTGTAGCTTAATAATATTTGTCGTTACCTTACTAATTGAGGAGTTAACTATTTAATACTAGCATATGATAATATTTAACAAACAATAACCTAAATAAAAAAAAGACAGTTCGATACACTTGTTTTTCACGATGTTTATACTTAATGCAAATACTTACCTAATATTCCAAATTAAAGTTCCTAATAAATTACTAGTATATAGTTAGGTAAACTATTTAATCAAAAGATTTAGTGGACAATTTAGTACGTAAATTAAGTAATTGAAGGTCCCATAATAATAAAAACTCATTAATTCCAAAGTACCAACTTTGTTTTTGGCCTCTCATTCAATGTCCATTACTCGTATCGAGATTCGACTAATTAACCGTAACGACTAATTAACAATAACAGAATAAATAATATTTATCATTTCATTACGATCGTGTCGGTGAAGTATGGCATAATTTGCATGAACCGAATAAATTTTTTTACGTACCATGTCGGCAGCTCCATCTCCGGCGATCTTAACAAATGCCGCCGGTGATGACGTCATGTTTCCGGTGCCGGAATCTGATTCTCCGTTTCCCAATGAAATAACTAACAAATCTTCAACTGAATTAGCAAAGGGAAATTCTTGTTTATTGTTAAGAACATGAGTGATAGCAGCAGCCGTTGGATTATTCATGGTGACCCCACCACCAACGGCTGCGATCTTTCGTTTTCCATCAACTGATTTCACTTCTACCGTGCGATCAGCTATTGTGGCCCCACATACATCTGCCAGCTTAAAATCACAGCCGTCCATTTCTAAAGCATCAGCACGGGAGAAAAGGAACGGTGATCTTGTGGTGAGGTCGTAGCAGGGGATTAAAACTGCTTTTACAGTTTCTTTTAAAGTTAAATCGCCGAATACTTTTCCGAACACCTTCACCGGTGGACGGAAAACATGCCGGAAAACTCCATTTGAAGAAGATCGAGAGATTTTCCGGTTATTCTCGATTAGGAATTTCAGAGCTTCCTCTGCTGTGAAAAGAGGAACCCCATCTTTCCCACGAGTGAAGAGAAGAGTAGCTAGGATCCCGCCGGTACCGGACCCGGCGACTACATCGAAGAAATCAGCAATGTGGGTGTTTTTCTTTCCGGTTTTCCGACGAAGGGTTGTTTCCAAATGGGTTAAAGATTTAGCAGCGAGGATGCCATTAGTAGACCCACCTCCGTCGATAGAGAGAATCCTGATTTTCCCGGCGGGGACATTTTTGTTTCCGGCGAAAGGGGTTGAGAAATTGAGATTATCTCTGCATGCAGGAGAAAGTTTTGGGTCATTATCGTAGCCAAAGAGGAACTTATTTTCGAGAATGGAGAAGATTTCGTAAGTTAATTTGTCAACTTCCATGTTGGAATCGATCATTGAGATTGTAGAAATTGCAGCTGCTGCCATTTTTGTGTTTGATTTTTAAACTTTTTGAAGAAATCAAAGGATTGAGAAGAGAAGAATGGTGAAAAAAACAAGTAGACAAGTGTATATATACATATAGACACACAGAGTCACAGAGTTATAGAAGAATGAAAACCGCAAGCCGCAGGGTGTTTTTCTTCTTGTGTGGGG
>NC_028646.1:78741869-78787929 GCF_001406875.1 Solanum pennellii | reverse complement strand
GGTGGGGGTGGGGGTGGAGGGGGTGTACTCTGTTTATGGTTACACTTTGATTATCGTTTTATCTGTTTTTAAGATGATTACATGATTCATTAAATTGTTTATAATATTTTATTGGTGATTTTTTTATTTATATATAAAATAATGATAAGATCCGAGTACACGCATACATTACTGTTATTGTTGAAAGTGGGGTTATTGTAATTTTTTTTAAAAATTTTACGTTATCATTATATTTGAATGAGTGTGTTGATGAATGATGATTATACTTTCATCATATAGACACATATTTTAAATTAATTTTTAAGTTGAACAGAGTGTTTGTGTGCATTTTTATTAATTTTATTAAAGGAAAAAGGATAAATATATTGTTAAACTATTGAAAATGGTATGCACATACCTTCTGTTATATTTTTGGGACTTTGGTGCTCCTGTCGTTCATAAACTAGAGTATGTATGCTCTTCACTCTAACTTAAGACTAAATAGGGACACGTGACACAATCTTATTCGTCGATAAATGTCGGATCGGTGGATAAGATTATGACACGGGTATGTCCGTTTGTATAAAAGGTATATATGCTCTAGTTTTTTAACGTCAGGGGCATCAATGTTCCAAAAGTATGACGAAGGATATTTGCATACCATTTACGATAGTTCGAAGACATTTGTCCTTTTTCCCTTCTATTAAATATCAGTTATAAACTTTGAGTAATTAATCAAGGTGTGACAAGATGAAAAAAGTCGCCTAATATTTTTTATTTTGTTAGAATTTGAACATAAACTTCATGTTTCGCATCAGTTTATCTCACATTTTCTATACTCCGATCATCAAACATAGTCAACATATCTAACTTGAATTTCGTATTTAAAATTATTATAAAAGATTATATTTTTAAAATAATGGGTTTACACTTCAACTTTTTTTAAAGATTTTCTTTTGTTTATAATAAATGATGTAATTATGTAAGAAAAAAATATTGTACATTTATTTGTACTACATAAGAAGTTAAATTCTTCTGAATTTGCATAAATTGCTTTGTGTCCATGCATGGTACGTGACATCAATAAAGATCTCAAATGGTAGGGGGCAAGTATAATGATATTGTCGATTATTGGTGTTTTTTTAACTTACTTTTTGCTTACTTTACCTACTTTCATATATTATTATTATTATTATTATTATTATTAGGATAGTTTTGAAGTGTTACTAATTAATTAATATGAATTATGCATGACACAATTGGCTTGTTAAATATCATTTGGTCGTGGAAATCCGAATTTAACTAAAGATAGTGACAGAGTCATAAATTTCACGAAGAGTGTTCTAGTGTCAAAGTGGACATGCTCTTCTTAAAAAGTGAAACAAAAAATGCAATTAGTAAGATTCAAACACAGATCATTTTAAATTTGTATATCTTTACTTTTTTAAAACATCGTCACCGATTAAAACAGACAATATTACTAGTGAAACGAGTCTTTTAAACCAACCGTACCAATCAATGCAAAATCCGAAGGTAGGGACTTGTAAAGTTGTCGTGGACCGTAGTTAGTTACACTTACACCTACATATTTCTTGATATTTTCTTTTTTTTTTACTTGTCAATATATTTTATCATTTTATTAATAATAATAATAATAATAATAAAAGTATAGAAGGAAAAATAAAAAAGTATTTTCTCACTTGTAATATTTATAAGGGAAAAATTGCTCTTTCTTGAGTGAAGCCTTTCTATTTCATGAATATCTATTAATGATTCACTTTTAAGTTTCGCTTTTGCTTAGTCTAAACAGAGTTAATATCTCTTTCGTTTGATCGATATCATTAGTGAAAGTGATTTGAACATGTTATGTGTTACTGGAAATCGTGTTTTATATATATCAAAGATTTTACTTTTAAGTAATTTGGATTTCGAACTCATAATCATAACTCCATACTTTTTCTTTCCATAATCTATTTAATTAAGTTGAACAACTAGTTAAGTTAAAAAAAGAAAACTATTCAAGGTCAAAGGGTAAAAAAATGAGTTCTTAAATGAATGGACCTTTTCTTACCAACATAATTATAAATGAATAAGACCCCAGTAATTAATGAACATTGATATTCAAGATATTCCATAATTCTTGTTTCTTTCATTTTCATTATACTTATAATTTTTTCTTACCAAAAAAAATGTTTTCTAGTTTGGTAGATTCAAAATTAATTGTACTTGTAGGGGTCCTCCAATTTACAGCAAAGAGTACTATATACTAACCAATTTTCATAACAAACATATATATTTCATATACTCTAATTAAGTAGTATAGTTTTATGATATGTCCACTTCATGAAAAAAATTCATGCACAAGTATTTGACTAAGATTTGTGACCCTCAAATATCTTCACGAGCGGTATGAGGCAAGAACTCGTCTCACATACGGTTTAAAGACCTGGTCCCTCCCCAAAAGTAAGGATACAACTTAGGTCGACTACAAAACAAAAAATCTAACAAACTATATCGAACAGTAAGTTGATTAACCAGACAAGCTAAATTAATGGACCGACCTTAATGACTTGTGGTTGTTAGGTTATACTTTAACACTCCCTTTCAAGCTAGGTAGGGATCGGAAATATTGATTTGATCTTGAGTAAAAATATACTTAATGTTAATGAGACTTTATTAAAGCAAAATAATATTCAATTTTGTTTATATAATCGATTAGGTCTAATTATATCTCATATATTTATTAAATAGTTAGTTTAATTAATATTAATTGCTAATGCTTCCTTCGATTCAATTTGTTTTTCGTTAATTTAACTTGACACGAAATTTAAAAATTCTATAGTGTCATATCATTCACCAATAGTACAAAAACATGTAAGAATTGGTAGGGGACCTCAGTTCTGATTTTTCTTTTTTTAAAAAAAAAATAATTCTATCTGTATTTTGCATGCATATATGATCATGTGATATTTGTAGTCTGGTCTTTATAATATATATTTATAGAAAATTATAATGTATATATTAGTTAAATATATTAAATTTTAAAATATCCTCAACAAATTTCATATATTAACGATTATTATTTTACTTAATATAAATTTAAATTAATCAAAACTCGACTAAAACACCAGTGTGGGAGACCAATACTGGTAATTTTACATACCATAACTCAAAGGAATCTATTTAGAATTTATGTTACTCTACTATTAGTAGTTTTTTAATTGTTATTATAAAATATTGTCTAATTAACTATATATATATATATAGGTCATTAATTGACAAGACAAGTGGAATGCATATACATTTACTCATGAACTTTAATTAAGTGTTAATATCTCACCTATTGTGTTATAATTAGATAGTCTACGTACAACTCGCATATATAATAAATAAATGTACTTAATGTCAATGAGACTTTGTTGTATTTTAATTTTCCCTCACAAAAATAACAACCAATTTCTC
Source organism: Solanum pennellii (assembly GCF_001406875.1). Classification (NCBI taxonomy): domain Eukaryota; kingdom Viridiplantae; phylum Streptophyta; class Magnoliopsida; order Solanales; family Solanaceae; genus Solanum; species Solanum pennellii. The sequence continues at coordinate 78,784,488 of NC_028646.1, read as the reverse complement.
ATCCCATCTATTGATCGAACCCTCAGGAGGTCTTCGTCAATATGTTACAAAGCTTTAATCTATTTAGAAAGGCGAATATCTGAGCAAGAGAATTGAAAGTATAGATATTTTAGTCGACTATATTTAGTTATATGTCATATATTTATTAAGTAGTTTGTAAAATTAATATCAACGTCTGAAGATGCCTTTTTTTACTTTAATTTATTTGTCTTATTTTAACTCGACACTAAATTTAATATTTCACCGACTAGCTAGAATTTGCATATAGTACTTACCTAAATAGTACAATAACATGTAAGAATAGGTAGGGGACCTCACTTCTATTTTTTAAAATCTCATATGTATTTTGCATGTATATTATAATGTCAGATTTTTTGCGTTATAACTTAGTACGCTATAATAATAATTAAGATTTTTTTTCCATAATGAAAGTTTAAATACATATAACTTGCATGTACATTGAATAATTAACCACTTTATCATCGTAATTTATTTCACATAAAATAAGTAGATTCCGAATTTTAGAAAAGAAAAAAATCTCAATACTCGATACTCGATAGAGAGTTAAAAGAGTATTTATCTCTTCAATATTGGGCTTATGCATAGTGGCGGAGCCATATACATATTAATATACAAGTTAAATTTATTTTTTACACATATATATTAACTTTCAAAATATATTTGCGATAAATTAAATTAATCGAAACTCAACGTAAAAACACTGCGTGGGAAAAAAAAGAAGAAGATTACATGCCACTCTTGGTCGTTGAATAATTAACATAATCAAGTACTGTTATAAATGTGTCTAACTACTGTTTTATAACAATAAATTTATAAGATAGTAATAAAGTAAATAAAAAATATATAAATTTGATTTAAAGCGGTGAACAACTTTTTATTTCAATAATTTTCCATATCATAATTGAAAGGGATCTATTTATATTTAGAATTTATATTATTTGATAAGACAAGTAAAATGCATATATATATTTACTCATGAATTTCCACAATAAGCATTAAAATATCTTACCTACTATGTTATTAGATAGCCTAAGGTTATAACGTCATTTGATACGTTGGACAAGTATAAATATACAATTTTGAACAAGTATAAGTATAAAAATAATGCAATTTAACGTTTGAATTTTAATTTAAAATCGACTTTCAATATTTTTGTTATTATAAAAATAAAACAATGTAAGCAAATAACATCATTTTAGAAGGAGATCAGTCTTGAAGTAATGATATAATTGTATTTTTATTATAATGAAAGCAATTTTTAATAGTATTAAAAATATACATTAACAAAGAGCGATAAAATATTTATCAATATTAGTTAATTATCATTGAAGTCGATATTGACGTCGCTATAGATTTTCGAGACAATTATAAAAAACATCAATTGTCTCTAAAAAATACGTAACGATAACTAAACTATTCTCGTTAAAAACCATGAATCAAATCGTGAAAACAACCACTACTACTTATATAAAAATAAATCATCTGAATCGCATCCTTCAAAGATACAACTCTCTTAAACTCGATATAAATGCAGAATATTTTATACATTGAATTACGATGATTAAATTCGAGATGGTGATAAAGGTTAATTGGGATCACCGACAGTTAGTGGAATTGGAGACAAAAGATGAGTTAAAACATAGCAAAAAAATAAAAAAAAGAGCCACACATTATTGTGACTTGTGAGGGATCAAATAGAGCAAATCAAGGAAGATTTTTTATGTTGGCTCAAGTAGGGACACCCCAATAAATTATTAATTAGTTGGTAGAGATTAGCTTAAAAGACCAAATAGATTATCAATCAACAAATGAAAAAAGAGATTATAAAAAATTAAAGAGTAATTAAAATGAAAAATAAGCAATCCAGTTATTCTTTTGCCATTCACATTTACTTGTTCATAATAATAATAAAAAATTCTGACAAATATAAAATTTTAACGTAATATTTCTACAGTTTAAATAAGTTTAAATTTTAAAAAATGAAACGGATAAAAGTTAAAATTTTGATGGATATTTCTAGAGTTTGAATATTATTTTTATTTTCTAATAGAGTCCTTGTAATTTAAGTTTCGTTGCTCAAAACATATCCAAAGTCTAGAAAAGAGATAGCATTTTAATTAATTAATTTTGAAACGTCAGCTAAAGTTTGATTGATGATTCAAAAGGTGATTTAATTTTATTTCTCTAAAAAGAATTTGTTATTTTGAATGTTTTTCATTGTCAGTTTTGAAACGTCACCTAAAGCTTGATTGACGATTCAAAAGGTAATTTAATTTTTTTTAAAAAAAACTCTTTTATTTAGAATTTATTTCATAGTCGGAGTTTGAAATCAAAATCTCTAGTAAAGTTATTTTGTATTGTTAGATCAACAATGTTTTCTGGCTTATTATGATTCTAGATTATTGTTGCAACTGTTTGGTGATAAGCAAGTTACAATAATAATAATCCAAAGTTTGATTAAAATAAATAAATTCAATTCACTTCCGACAATAAAACTAAATTTAATCATAAATTTAGCCCTTGTACCAAACAATTTGGTGTGCTAATCATGTTTTTGCCACTTTAATTATGAGAGGTTGTTAGTTAATTCAATATTATTCATTCTGTTCTTTCTTCTTCTTCTTCTTTTTTTTTTTTTGGATTAAAGGGCTTTTAATATTCATATATTAAAATAGTCATTTTTGTCTGATATTGGTGTTAATTAATTAATTAATTAAACACTAATTGGATAAAAGGGAATATTAATCTTCAAATACTACTCATTGCTTATATAACTTTTTCTTTTCCCTCAATTATTAGGTTCATAGGCATGAGTTTTTTTATTATTTATATATACTCCCTCTGTTTCAAAAAGATTGACCTAGTTTGACTTGAAACGAAGTTTAAGAAAAGAAAGAAGGTTTTTTAGTCTTGTGGTTCTAATTTAAAGTTATGTCAAATGTACCAAAATACCCTTTAATCTTGTGGTCTTAAACATGTCACGTGAAAAATTAAAGTTAAAGTGTTGCCAAAAAAGGAAAGAATCATTCTTTTTGAAACAGACTAAAAAGGAAATAGGGTCATTCTTTTTTGAAACAGACTAAAAAAGGAAATAATGTTTGATACGAAGGAAAATTATTTATGAAAAATATGTTTTTATAAAATAATATTTTCTTAGAAAATATATCGATTAAAATGTATTATTTCAAAATTATTTATATATTATTTAGCAAATACTAGGAGAGTATCGGCCTATCGGATGAGCCGATGAGGTGGGGAGTGGGGTTTGGGGCATGGTTGGTCAAGAAGAGGCGGTGGATATGTTAGGTGGGTTGAGAAGAGATAATGAACTTATAATATGTTACTTAAGTAAATTATTTCTCTATTTTGATTTAAAAAGTTGAAAAATTGTTTTACTAAAAAAATAATTTGATCGACTAAACATGAAAATTAGAAAACATTTTTAAGGAACTTGTTTTATACACATACACATAGAAGCTTAAATAATAGTATGTATACGTTAAGAATACAATGAAAGAAACATTAAAGTTTGTAAATCTCAAAAGTAATTCCTCATTATACTGGTATTAATTATGAACTACATTAAAGAAAAATTTATGATTGTTTGTCCCCATAATACATTAAAATAAATTCAATGAAAATGAAAAACAAATTTAGTATGGAGAAGACAATTGAAGCAAATATTAAATCCCACCCAAATGGGTAGGGGTCTTCGTAGCCTAACTTAAATAAATCTGAATCAATCGATATCTTAAAAATATTAAATAAATTAAAATATTATATATAATAAAAAGGGGACGAAAGAGTATTTCGATCGCTCTAAGCACATTCAATATTTAAAATTTATAATTATAAATACATCAACCTCATCTAACATCGTAAAATTATAATTGAATTAATAATACTCTTTTCTAATATAAATGCAACCAAAATTTCTACATTTCTCTTCTTTTTTTTTTTTAACACATAAGTTACTAAAAACAAGAACAACTAAGCAAATATATTGAATTATATCATAGTGTCCCCTATAGACAGAAAGAAATAAGGTTGAAAAAGGACAAGAAAACTCCATTACATGTATGAATAAATTCATATATTATTAATTAATTATTGGATAGCAATCAATCTTTGTAATATTGAAAAAAAAAATATATTAACTTGAGGTGTAAAATTGAATAACCTTCAAATTTTAAACTCGTCTCAACCCGACTGATTTTTAATGATGAAGATATTAGGAAACTTACATAAATTTTACTACTTTAGGAAAAAAATTACTTAGATATATTCTACTTTGTAATATTACGTATCTTACCAAATTTTGATACCTTCAAATACGTTCTGATAAATGTATCTCGGGATAATGAGTCAAAATTTGATGTAATTTTTTTCAGATACTCCCTCGCCTTTCTCCCATCTCGCTCGCCACTTTCCTATAAGTCTGGCAGCTAGATACATGTGATTGGTCCTTTTTCTTTTCTTGAATTGTTTTTTCTTAAAAATTTGTATTTTTATTCCCTTTATTTTTTGCTAAACACATTTGATTGCTCCTTTTTTTTTCTCGAAAGGTAAAGTATTTTTCTTCCCTTATTTTTCTCTGTTTTTTCATGAACAGATAAAATTTATTGTTTTATTATTCTTCTTTTATCTTTCCTTTTTGTTTGTCAATCATTTTGTAATAGACTTCTTCTCTTTTTTTGTCTCCTTTATTTTCTTGAATTCTTTTCTACATATATTTGTTTCTCTCCAAAATTTTCTATTCTTCTTTTTAGTTCACTTTGTTTATGAAAATCAAATATAACAATATGTTTAATAATAATCTTTTATGTACAATTTTGTTTGTATCAATTAATTGTTGAATTTCATTGTTTGCCTTCAACTTCAACTTTCAAGAGAGGCACACGTTGATTGTATGTAATTTTTCTTATTTATAACTATACCACTTTCTGATAAAATTGTCATAATACTTTACTTTAAATAATTAGTAATACAAAATTGGTAGAATTTGTAAGAAAATTCATTGAACTATTATTTTTATATGTCATGGCTCACCTAATTTATTACGTACTAAAATATATGGTAGTATACATTGTTTGCCTTCAAGAGAGGGACACATTGAATACATGTAGTTTTTTAACAAAAAGAAATTGTGGGTGTTTGTGATGATTTAATAAATTATGTGTGTTAGTTCGAATGGATAATTATAGGTATTTATAAGTTCAAATGATGTATGAAACATGAAATAGAGTTTCTCTATACCCGAAAGTAATATCTAAACCAAAATTACGAACATTCGAAATTTCTCATCTTTGCAACTACACTAGTTTCTGGTAAAATGATCATAATATTTTTCTTGAAACATTAAATGATACAAAATTGGTGGCATTTGAAAAACTCATGGACCTACAATTTTCATATGTCACGGCTCACCTAATACATTACGTACTAAAAGATATGGTAGCATACATTGTTTGCCTTCAAGAGACATTGAATGCATGTAGTTTTTTGACCAAAATTTTTTGTGGGTGTTTGTAATGATTTAATAAATTATGTGGGTTAGTTCGAATGATTAATTATAGGTATTTATAAGTACAAATGAGGTATGAAACATGAAATAGAGTTTTGTTATACCCAAAAGTACCATCTGAAGCCAAAGTTATGAACGTTCAAAGTTTCACTTATTTACAATTACACTAGTCTAATGATAAAATGGTCATCATGCTTCATTTTGAACATTAAATTACACAAAATTGATAGTATTTGAAAGAAAACTCATTAACCTACAATTTTCACATGTAAGGCGCACCTAATTCATTACATATAAAAAGATATAGTAATATAGATTGTTTACCTTTTAGAGAGGTACACATTGATTGCATATTGTTTTTGATCAAAAAAATTTATGGAAAATTGAGATGATTTAATAAATTATTTGTGATAGTTCGAATGAGTAATCATACGAATTTATAAGTTCAAAAGAGATATGAACCATGAAATAAATATTTTCTATACCAAAAATTAACTTATAAAGTCAAAATTATGAACATTCGAAGTTTCTCTTATTTACACTAGTCTCATGTAAAATGGTCATAATGATTTATTTTAAACAGTAAATGATACAAGTGACTTCAAGTTATCTAGTTTACAAAATATACACACAATGTATATACACATATACACATCATATACAATAGAATGTATATGTAGTATATATACTTCAGTTGTGTTGATAAATTAAATGTCCACAAGATATATTTAAGTAAGTTTCATTTATTTATTCCTATCTTACTTAATTTTTTTCATCCTAATTAATATTTCAAACAATTATATAAAAGTTCAAATTTTAGATTTTGTAACTAATTAGTAGTATTACACTAGTGTAATTACTTATTGTTAAGATATCTCGTGTCACAAATGTAAGTATTGAATCTCTGAATTTAAGATGATTAGTTGAGTTAATAAATAAGTGAATTGATAATTACTGAAAAATTACTTGAATTGATATAACTTGACTTAAAATGAGTTAGCAATTGATTCAAAATTTAACCCGTCTAATTTTTATATATTTTATAATTTTATTATGTAATACTTGATAAAATTAATATTTTTTTTATTATCTGATTATCTATATAGCACAATAAATATATTACTTTTAAAATATATTTTAACAAGAGTTATTATGATACGAATCAATTTGAGTTGTATATTCTATATATAAATTTTACTTCCTTTGTTTTATTTTATGTGATATTTTTAATTTTTTGAGAGTCAGACAGTTTAATTCTGACAGATATTGCATATGTAATTTTCAATTTTTTTGAAATGAAATTTATATATTTATGAAAAATTACGGTCAAAAGATAGATTTGTTTGAATCCTAAAAGGTAAAAAATGTCATAAAATGAGACGAAAATAGTAAAATTTAATAAAGGGAAACTTACATAAATATACTATAATAAAAAAATATTTACCGTTTATAGCAATAATATAGTTTTTTCACTTGTTCACTTAATACATATTACAAAGAACAATTTATTATTCACATATAATACAAATTTTAATGATGAATAATACATTTATCACACATTTTAATACACCTATAATACGATGTGACAATTTTTTACCAAACAAACATGATATATTTCAAAAAACAATTATAATTCATATATATTGCATACATAGTTAACTTTTAATACATATTATAAATTTAACAAAGTATCACTATAAATGATAATAAATAAAAAATAATTATTTTTTAAAATGTATTATTTTATATAATTTTTTCTTTAATAATAAATGATCATATTAATAATTCATTTTATGAAACTGGCGAATTATGATTTTATGAACTAATCAGGACATGTGTCTAAATATAATAGAGTCAGTAACGGCTTAGAGTTTTCAATCTGTATCATAAATGTTGAAGAAAACAACAAATTCATATTTTTGCTCTTTTATAGCTCAAAATTTTCCTGTAATTTCAGCCTATTGGGTTCTTCTTTAACAGGTAAAAAAATCATAATTTGTGGTCACATGCTTTGTTTTTCTTTTAGATCTTTTAGTTTGTTTGATTTCTTAACGAGGGGTGATATAAATTTGCATTCTTGTTTTACTTGTGTATTAGGTTTCTCCAAATTGTGTTAAAAAAAGTGGTTTCTTGGGAAATTTTGGATTTTGGTTATGATGGGTATTTTTTGTTTTGTGGAAAGGTTTGATCTTTGATGGAAATACCAAGAGAATGAGAGTTTAATTTTCACTAGAGATCTTAAGATCCCATTTGCTTGTTTGGGTGGGGGGAGCTTTTTGTGCTTTTATTGGGGAAATAAGATTTAGCAACTAAAAGTTAGCTACATTTGATTAAAACATGTACCTTTTGTTTGTGAGTTGTGAAAATGCAATAGGGAAGAGCCTTGATGTTCTTTATTCAACTTAGATAGCTTGCTTAATACTTACCTTAGTCACTTGGTGTGGGAACACACTGGGTATGTTGTTGTTATTGTTGTATCTCGTCTTTGAAATTGAATGTACAACAACATATCCATTGAATCGCACAATTGGGGTCTGAGAAGGGTAGAATGTATGCAGACCTTACCATTATCTTGTGGAAGGTTTTTGAAATTGAATGTAACATATGTAAATTGGAAAATGTATACAAACTGAAAATATTGAGAGCGTTTCTCAAATTCTTTGATATGTGTTACCTGAGTGAGGGGTCTTTAAGAAACAACTTCTCTACTTCCGCGTAGTAGGGGTAAGGTATGGGTACTCGGTACACTCCCCAGACCTCACCTTGTGGGACTATATTGTGTATATTGCTGTTGTTGTTACTTTGTACCTTGAAATGACCTTTCATCAGATACATGGTAGAAATTGGTCTGAAGAATAAATGGGCAATAGCTTTTGGAATTTGGAATTGGTGGTACCTATCTATCTCGCTATTTACTCGATTTTTGGGTTTTATCATGATGTTGCACGACTTGTTTATGTGGCTTAAAGCATAGCATTGGTATTTCCATGTAGGCTTTCGTGTACTGAGGGTGTAAACAAATACAAATCTCTTCAATCTATTAAATGTCTGTCTTCCCTTTGGAGGCCATAATCACTAGATCCAACAAGGTCCTGCCTTCTTTTATGATCAAAGTACTTTTACACCCTAATTTAACAAGGATGACGAAATTTTTTAGACTATCTTGCAATGTTAGTTCTTGCACCTTCGTGATTCCCTTCTCTTATGCCTTTAACTTAAATTGTCAACATGTTTTTATAGAAAGGACTATCTTACTCCTTATTGTATCATAACATGCTTAGGTCAATGTTAAGTGGTACTTCTTCATCTGTGAATTAGATTTCAAAGATCAGAAGAGAAAAGGGTGTTCTAAACCATAAAAATCCCTACATTCTCCAAAATCTTCATTCTTTTCATCTGTGCTGAAGTAATCGGTGTACGAGAATCCTGTTCCAACACATCAACTGATTAACTGCCCATAGGACCTAGCATGGTGCTCTTAATAACTTCTGGTGTTTTCATGTGTAATTAGGAAAGTCAAAGGTTACTATTTCTTGATGTCTACTGTGGGCAATCCGGCAAACATATTCTGGCATGAAAATCCAGTTGGGAAGGCGGAAAGGGAAAAGCTGCTTAACCAACAGGGATGTGTTGTATGGATCACGGGTCTCAGTGGATCAGGTTGATATTAACGTTCAGTTACTTATTATTTGCCTATGTATTAGCTGCAGCGAACTCGTATATTTGTACTTTTGTTTAGAGGAATATGAGAAAATGGTGTTTAGAGACAGGGAAGAAAATGCCTGCCACAAGGGGTTCAAAGGTTTTAGATGCTCACTTTTTCAACATGCATTTGCCATTGTTTTTCAAGATTTTATCTGAATTTGTGCAGGAAAAAGCACACTTGCATGTTCCCTAGGTAGAGAGTTGCAGTCAAAGGGTAAGCTTTCATACGTTCTTGATGGTGACAACCTTCGGCATGGTCTGAACAAGAATCTTGGGTTCTCACCAGAAAGCCGAACTGAGAATATACGTAGGACTGGTAAGTATATTCATAAATTGTCTGTTCTTGAGATTTTGAGATGCATGTGGTAGAGATTTGGAGACAACTTCAGCAAATAGTATGTTGCATATCTTTGTCTCTGTAGATGAACTTAAGAATAGTCTTCAACCTCTCTGGGATTTCTAAAAATTTCAAATTCTTTAGTTCACAAACGACTTGTAAACACTTAGAGAAGAGGAGGGAGGTTTGGAACAACGAAACAAACAAAAGATGAAAAAAGGTGACGGTTATTTCCACCCTTCCATTCATGTCCACTCCCCATTTTGGCTTACATGGATATGGTGTATAAATGTAGTAATGGAGAGGGAATAAGTGGCGGAGCTAAAGGTAAGGAACGGAGTTCCCAATTGAACCCTTTCATCCGGAAATTACACTCATGTAGAGTAAAAATAATTTTTCTCTACATATATAAACTGTTCAATCTTCTTAACACTAGGGAAGCTACTAGATGTAACAATTTTGCATCTTTTTGAATCCCGTTGTTGGAATTCCTTGTTGTTCCCCGACTGGTGGGAATAGCTTTGGCCTTACGGGAATTGCGTGTCTGAATAACTTCAATACTACCTGATTGAGCGGAACCTTTTAGTTTCTTGTGGATAAAATTTTGAATTATACTAGATATTTCTCAGTTTTGGTAGGAGACGTATTGGTAAATATTTTGTAGTTCCTGATTCTGTACTACCCGTGAATTTGTTCAGGGGAAGTTGCAAATCTCTTTGCAGATGCTGGATTAATTTGCATTGCAAGTTTGATATCTCCTTACAGAAAGGATCGTGATGCTTGCCGTGCATTATTGCCAGATAAAAAGTTCATTGAGGCAAGTCTCGTGTTCATTGATATGTTGTAGTAATCTATCTTTTGCATTATTAACATTCCTTTTCTTGTGACTTTCAGGTTTTTATGAATATGCCTCTACAACTGTGTGAAGATAGAGATCCAAAAGGCCTCTACAAGCTAGCTCGTGAGGGTAAAATCAAAGGTATGTTGTAGCCTATATTGCTTCCACATCTGTATAATTTGTATTCCTACAAATGATGATTAACTCGAGTAATCCTGAGTTACTCTGCTCAGTTAATAGATACACAGCTGTTCTGCTTAAAATAATAAATTGCATCTGTCAACAGCTATTCTGCTTAAAATTTTGCATTTTAAACTGTTTGAGTAATTTATGTTGCCATGCTTCATGGCGCTATTAGTTGATAGTCGTTATAAGTCACCAATTTGAAAGATGTTCATCAGAGGACTGACAATTTGAGTCGAACTTTTGTCTTTTATTAGTATTCGTACATCAAATTTTATTGAATTTTTAGCACCTCATTTTGTAGGTTTTACTGGAATAGATGATCCTTATGAACCACCTTTGAATTGTGAGGTATGTATTAATATTACTTCTGCTGCTGCTAAGCTTTCAAAATATTGTTAATTCCCTTCTGTTTTCTCGTAATAACTTTTGTTCCGAACTTTTACTTCTCTGGTTAGATTGAAATACAACTAAAAGACGGAGTAGTTCCTACACCACATGAGATGGCGGGGCAAGTAGTTTCTTATATGGAGAATGAAGGCTTTTTGGAAGCTTAGTGACCGTGCTTGCTGCAGATAACAAGAAAAGACTCAGCAGAGGGAATTGCCGAAAATGTATAGTTCCCTCCATCTGTTTCAACCATTATATGTGCTTTTTTGATATGATCAATTTTAGATGGTAAACATATGTTCGTTCATCTAGTGTCTAGGTCCATAGTATGTCAAAGGTTATACAACTATATGCTGCAGAGTTCGTTATGCACCATCGACATCTCGAATTCTCATCTGTTTACTATAACATTTCTATGACATATAATCACCATTGTTACTTTTTCGCGCAAACTTCTGAGGGGAAGATCATCTAATTGCTCTTTAATGATATGTTTTTTCATCCATCTTGGAAGTGAATTGATGCGAACGTGCTTCTGTGAAGAGTCTTTATGCTAGTGACCATCTTGATACTAGACGATCTCGATTGTTACCTTGTGTCAGAGAAGCTGAGACAGTTAACTTTGATTAACCGGTGATTTTGATACGGACCTGAAACTGCTAACTAGGATTAACGGACACACTATGGATATGATGCTGAAAATAGACTGATTTCAAAATGGAAGTAGATTCATAGTAATTCTTTAGTTTCTTTTAGCACCTAAGGATGACCTAATGGTTAATGAAGTGGTCTCGAGAATCATGAAGTCTCAAGTTCAAATTAGCAAAGATAAAAATAGGCATAATACATAAATATGCCCTTTAACTTGATTTCAAATCACATTTATGCCCTTCAACTTTGGATGTGCACAAATAAACACTTAAACTTGTATAAAGTTGAACAAATAGACACACATGTCCTACATGTCGTCCTACATGCCATTTTTTGTCCTACGTGGTATCCTACGTGTATTGTGCCATTTAGGACTCATGTGTTTATTTATTTAAAAGTTGGATAGTTAAAGTGTCCGTTTGTGCATTATGAAAGTTGGAGGTCAAAGTTAAAATTTAAAGCCAAGTTTAGGGTCCAATATATGTATTATGCCATAAAAATATTACTCGTATGTACCCTTCGGGGTGGTCCAGTGGTTTGGGCTAGACTTCCATGTTTGAGGTCTCAAGTTTGAAACCCCTTACCAGCGAAAGCATGGGTTGAGTTCGTCGCAATGAGCTTGTCTAGTTCGGGTTACCTTTCCGATGTGGTTTGCGAGCTATTGCACATAAGCAGAAGTTTTACCCAGTGCGCACCAAAGGGTAGCGGCTACTGATTTCATTTGTCATAAAAAAAATTTATTCATATATTCAAGTCTAGACACCAATAAGCTGGTCTAAATACCACGATTGTTAAAATAAATTCCTTTAGTTTTCTTTTAATGATGTGAAAAAGTAACAACTTCAAGGATTAGTCACACATTTACTGGCTCTTACTACTTTATTTGCAGATTCAATCATAAAAATTATAAAGAATTGCATGCTAAATGTTATCATTTTAAAAAAAAAAAGTTATTTGCCAATAGTAAATAGCACTAACCGTCCACTTGGCCTCCAAACTCCAAGTAATTAAATTGATAAATAAAATCTGTGTTGTTTTCAATAATTTTTAATATAATAAAAACTAATACATATATTAGACCCTAAATTTTGTTTTAAATTTTAATTTTGACCTCCAACTTTCGTAATGAACAAACAAACACTTTAACTATCTAACTTTTAAATAAATAAACACATGAAACCTACATGGCAAAATACATTTAGGATACCACGTAGGACAAAAAATGACATGTAGGATGACATGCATGACATGTGTGTCTATTTGTTCAACTTTATACAATTTTAAGTGTCTACTTGTGCAAATCCAAAGTTGAAGGGCATAAATGTAATTCGAAGCCAAGTTAAAGGGCGTATTTATGTATTATGCCTAAAAAACTGTCTAAGTTAAGAATCCTACTCAGAATAGAAGTAGATAGAAATATGAATAGTATTTTACTTGGTAAAGATTGTATTTGCAGTGTCTATTTATAAGTTTCAATAATATTTAAATTTTTACAGTCAAAGCAAGAATGGTATTTAACACTCAACTGATTGTGGCTATGGCAAATTTATCTGCAGATTTTTGTCAATATTGCAATGCTAACACAGAAAGATTGAGCAGTGATTATGTTCTTTATCTTCTCTTCTGTTTTCCTTTTCAAGGATTTCGTCGATTTACTCTCTGTGTTCGAACTTTCTTTTGTTTCCCTTTGCCTAATCCTTTGCTTTCTGATTCTGAATTAGATGATCAATATTCAGACTTGTGGCTACCTGAATGAGTCCGAGTCCGAGTCCGTCAGGATTTGAAGTTTATCAGTTTTGTAGATTTGTTACTGAATTCATAGCTCGTTTAAGTTACTGTGTTTGTATTTAAATACAGAATCTAATCAAAGGTTAGAATATTTTTGTTTTGTATTAAGAAATTCGAATAATTTTGTAGTTTTTTTGTTTTGATATATATGATAACAATGGTCGTTGTTTATTTTGTTTTGGTCATCGCACTACTTTGTTATTGTTATTGTTGTTTTTTCTGAATGCTATGTATTATACCTATTAGTTTGTTGTGTTCTCTTAACTGCTATATTTCCTTTTTCATTTCGAAAATAATTTGTCGAGTAGTAGTGTAAGGGTAAAGGTTTGCGTACATTATATCCTTCCTAAATGAGTGTACGTCAGACTTTAGTAGCAATGACACTCGACTCAAGTAACACATATATTGTGAAGATAGAAAGACTATTTTTGAAAGACCTCGACTCAAACAAGTAATGCACATCAAAGCAGTTTGAAAAAGAAATCGAGCAACATAGAAATTAAAGTACACACAGAAGCACCTATTGTATCAAATAGTACAAACTCATGAGAAATTTGGAATAAGATATATATACGACATGTATAGTGATCATGTGTTTAGATACTAGGATCTACAATTTAGACGTTGTGAATTCTAAGTTGAGATCTAAATTCACCTACACTTGCTATAATTTTACATATATATAAGGCTAAATATCGAGTTCTGTTGAACCTGCAAACCTGTTGTTTGATCCACTAACGATTCAAGAAACTGATAAACAGTCTTGAATTTGCTCTAAGGAGCGTAAAAGTAATCCCTCAACGTCTGTGATGTGTTTCTTCATTATAGGAACTGATCCTCTAACTCCACAGATTGCTTCATTCAGTTTTGTTGCAGGCTGCTGAACCACTTTCTTCATTTTCTGCAGTTGAACATGAACAATTTGTTAGATAAGTGAGGTGAAATGCATTCGAAGAGGCATATTAAAATGAACGATAATTGGAGGTTTTTCCAATGACAGTAGTTTCATCTATATGTATTGATTTTCGGTCTAAAGATGTTCAACTAACCATAGTTCACTATATGTGGCTACGCTACTGAAGGGTGAATACCACCAAGGCTTGTTGCTAAGGTGAGAGCTTCAAGCCCGATTTCTGGTAACACACCCTCCACACAATCACTGCCTGATGAAGGGGGACGGGGAAAGATACATGCCAAAAATCTTCACCCCCTCTTTCTAAACGGGGTACCTGAGTCACCTCATCGTCTCATTTCCTCTTTGCTCATTTTTGTTAGGCCGAAGTGTTTGCCTTTCCAGGCTTTGCTGACTTATAGCATAATAAAAAGAAAGTAAACGAAGCATACCGCAGAAAGATTTTAACTCTCAGAAGTCCCCTCAGATTCAAGAAAAATACCCTTTTCCCCTCCCCTGATCACTTTATTTAGACAGACCTTACAACAACAACATATGCACAAGTGGAGTGAGAGAACGGTAGGATGTACACAGACCTTACCCTACTTCTGTGAGGTAGAAAGACATTACAAGTGGAGTCTGGGAACGGTAGGATGTACACAGACCTTACCCTACTTCTGTGAGGTAGAAAGACTGTTTCTGATAGGAGTCTTGGGAATGGTAGGATGTACACAGACCTTACCCTACCTTTGTGAGGTAGAAAACTGTTTCTGACGGACACTCGGCTCAGTAAAACAATTATCGAAACATAACTTGCAAGAATAACATGACAACATAACTACACAAACCTTGTCATCAGAAAATTGGAATTTAAGCTTCTGATTCTGCTTATGCTGTTTCTGTTTTTGATGATTTCCAATAAAGATACAAATTGTAACAGCAGCAGCTGCAACCCCAAATGAACAAATTGCACCAATTCCAGTCAATCTC
Source organism: Solanum pennellii (assembly GCF_001406875.1). Taxonomy (NCBI): domain Eukaryota; kingdom Viridiplantae; phylum Streptophyta; class Magnoliopsida; order Solanales; family Solanaceae; genus Solanum; species Solanum pennellii. The sequence goes on along the minus strand of NC_028646.1, from coordinate 78,769,169 downwards.
CAGTTCCACAGATTAACTCCACCATTATTTTTCTCTTCATTACTATCCCTTTTCTTGATCAAACTCTCATTTTCAACTTCCAAGACTTCAGCTTTAACCTCAAAGGGGAAACTCATTGAATCAATTTGAGACACAGTACTAGTCTTGTTACTAAACTTGGGTGAATCCAACTTCATGTTTTCAAATTCACTTTCCTTCATTTTCTTGAAGAAAACTTGAGACTTTTTATCCTCCTCATCCTGTTGAGATACAATACAATTTAAACTTTCAGATGAGACGATCACACTATTTAACATAATTTGACTCATGAAAAATGACTTCCGATGAAAACATAACCATCTTAAGTTTTTAGATGAAACGATCACGATCTAAAGTTTGAAACTTTGATATTAGGTGGTAAAGTAACATGTTTACCTCAAGTGGAACCTTGGTGATAACTTCTTTAATAACTTCTTCATCTTCTTGAAGCTTTTGTGTACTTGGTTCTTGTTGAATTAGTAATGGAATTACTACTTGATTTGGCACTTTTTTGGAACTAGAAGTATACTCCATAGACAAAAATTTGTCTCTATCATCATGGAGTACTTCAAGAAGTCCATTATCAGAAAGAAGTTCCCATTCTTGAAGATCCATTTTTTTTTCTCAATCAATGAAAGCAGGGAGTTAGAGTAGTAGAGGTTAAATAGTTTGGAATTTAGAGGAGTCCTGATTCCTTTTTACCACTCTAGTTGCCCGTCAGCTTGTGTACATCTCGACTAATTCCATGATTATTTATGTTAGAGGGGTTAGAGTTTCACGTCGATTTGAGAATGGACCGATGGTCTCTCTTACATGGACTTGGGCAAATCCTAAATTCATGAGCTAATTTCTGAGATTGAGTTAGATTCACATGTCATATTTTACAGATTACCAGCTAATTTTATCTATCAAAACACGAACAGATAGGTAAAATTCACCTAGTATTTTTACTTCTACTGGAATTTAAACATGAAATCTCATAATTCTCGATCACTTAATTGACTACTAGGTACTAAAATCTAAACATGAGATCTCATGATTATCAATCACTTCATCCGACTACTGAGTTACATGGAGTTTTGATTGTTTTGGGAATTGAAAAGTCAAAAAGAGTGGCTTTGATGGTAAGTAATGTTGGATTTTTATTCAATGAAGGCACTCAATATGAAAAATGTCTTGTTGCACCTTGGAGAGTGAATATTTGAAACTTCTTGTTTAGTTATGATGGTGATATAGTAGATAGGTGGAAGCTTATCACTATGTGAAAAATATCAGCTCTATATAGGACCACATATGAGGAGGCTAATCTAAACTTTGATATTTCTCTCAATTATTAATTGGATTAGTACATAGTCATTTTCATTAGTTTAATATTTATTTAGGATAAAATTGAATCATAATTTGCATCACTTTATATATATATATATATTTTTTTTTATCAATCAGTTTGTATACAGTTTGATTTGAAATTCGAATTATTTCTGTGTTGATTTTCAACTATTTCACTAATAGCTAGTTGAGTTATACTATTGGATGCAATTTTAGATTAAACTCTCTCAAAGTCCATGTATTCAAATGTTCAATAAGAATAAACTATAACGTAAATATCTATATAAAATTTGTTGACAAATTTAAAAGACTACAAATATATTTATTTCATAAGTTTTACAAAATTTACCGTCACACAAATATTACAATAACATATGGCTTTATTATGTATGGAACTGGACCATTTAGCAAGCTATTTCTACCTAATATATACAAATTTGAATAGTAGAAATGCAAAATTCAAACAAGAATAAAGCAAAAGATTTAAGTAATGTGTACTTATATTCTAACAACTTTTATTATATAAAATCGAAGTAATTAATAAAGCTAATCAGATAAAAGTTATTTATAATTATTTTTAAGTAAATGGGTTGGATTTTAAACAATTTAATTTGGTACCGGGTTGACCCGATTGTTGAAATGGGTCTGGAATAACCCGATTCGTTTGTAGAAGAAGGGGAGCCGCAGTCATATACAATCCATCTTCGTTTTCATTCTGGAAAAATCCTCTTCTCGAAAAAATCAGATACAAGAGTTGTCGCCGGAGATTCGCCGGAACTAAATGGAAGTGACATCGGAGAAGAAAGAATTGGATAACAAGAACACGAACAACACTCAATCCCTAATTATCGATCCCTCAATAGCCGCCGAGGATCGTGAACGCATCGCTGTTGACCTAAAAGCCGGCTTGCATCCTCTCAAGGTTTCTTTTTTGTTTTATTTTTCGACTATTTCAGCAAAGTATTTTGCTTTATTTTATTTTTAGGTTCATCAAGTTCAAACCTAGGTTGTTTGATGCGATTAGCAGCTATTTTGTTATATTTAGTTTTTAGGCTTTGTGGAGTTCAAATTTTTATGCTTTTTATTCATACTTGTTTGTTTGGGGTTTTTTATGCAATTTGTGACTATATCTAGAAAAATGTTTTCTATTTTATTTTGCACAATTTATAGGTTTTTGTTCATAATCATTCCTCTGTTAGGTTGTTGATGCAAGGGAGCTGAATATGTGACTGCTTTATTGAAAGTTCTACTTTTTATTGAACAAATATTATTAAGTTGGTATGTTAGTGAAATAGTTGTGGTGTACATAAGTTGGCTCGGACACCATTGTCATGAAAAAATATAGTTTGCTTAAGCTACGGAGTAATAAACTGGTTGTAGGACCTCACATTCATGCAAAAACATCAATTTATCCAGAGACTTGTTTTGAACTAAATACATAACATTGAAACTACTATTAAAGCACTTCCTACTAGAGAAAGGAAATACAACATGTGGACAAATAAGTTAATGATCTTAGATGATAAAGATTGGACATAGTGCTTCTGAGAGAATTCTGCATCAAGATCTTACCTTTATACATAATATACTCCAGAAATTTGGGAAATACAGTAGATTCAGGAATCGAAACTAGGCTCATGAGTATGAAGTAACAAATTTTCAGCATCATATTTCCCATACTAGTGATGCTTACTTCCTGAAAGCCCATAGTAGAGTCTCATGATCTTGTAGGATCCTGTGATTTAATATGCTTGCATTTCTTCTCTGTTTTACTAGTAGCTACTATTTTTAAACAATCAATACCATATTGGTGGTCAAATGTGTGGCGTGCATGCAATTATCTGCATATCTTCTTTGGAGATGGCCAAAACAAACATGCTCACTGTGCCAGTCAGGCCAGGAGGATTGTAGAATTGAAGATATATCTAGGAGCATGTGCATATGATGACTACCATATGCTCGTAGCATATTACCATGCTATGTTTTCCCACTATTCATAAAAAAAATATATGGTATGGACACAACTGCGTATTTCTATAAGCACAGTATTCTAGCCATGTTTACTTTCCATCTTTTACTTTCTTTTTCTTTTATGAATTGTGCTTCTGGTACTCACATAGCTTCATTGTCATGATCAGAACAAGTTTGTTTTCTGGCACACTCGCCGGACACCTGGGGTTCGAACACAAACATCGTACGAGGACAATATAAAGAAAATTATTGATTTTAGTACTGTAAGTCAATTTATTTCTGGTCTTTTGGCTTTATGTGAATTTGACTGCCTCTTTAATCCCTTATGTGTTCTCCATCCATAGGTTGAAGGGTTTTGGGTTTGCTACTGCCACTTGGCTCGCCCATCAGCATTGCCCAGCCCAACTGATTTGCATCTTTTCAGAGAGGGTATTCGTCCTTTATGGGAGGTTAGTTTTGGTGCTCATCCTAACTATATTTTTTCTGTGTCTTCAATTTTGTTAAAGTCCTTAACTATGTATATCTCTTACCTGAGTTAATTTCTTGATTATATTTGTCTGTGAAGGATGCTGCTAATTGCCATGGTGGGAAGTGGATAATTCGTTTTAAAAAGGCTGTCTCAGGACGTTTTTGGGAGGACCTGGTAAGCCAGCTGCCCTGCGATTTTTGTTTTCTGTCAACTTAACTGGACTTTTATGGCTACTAAACATTAAGTGCAAAAATAAATTTTTAACTCAATCTATGGTAGCCACGACGAAATTTAGATTTTGACAATATAAAGCACGAACATCCAAACAGAGGAAATTTCTAACTCCATTTTATGCGAGGAATGCTGAGATGCCCCCTTAGCAAATAATCTCACATAGGTTTCCATAGGTAAGCACTAGAAGCTGACAAAAGAGGACAGTCTAGTGAAATGGATTCTCTATCTCCAACCATGACGGGGACCTCATCAAGAGGGGAGTTGGAAAAGATGCTGCTTATCAAGTGGGGACTATGTGGGGTTTAAGGAGCAGGGTCTACCACTTAAATGAAAAGAGAAGAAGAAGAAAGGGCACTAGAAGCTGAAGTGACTTCTGTGACCAGACTTTTACATCAGTATCCTGTAATCTGTTCTCCTAAAGGATGTGTTGTTACATTGATGTTTCTCCTCATTTTTTTCAGTAGCTGAATTTTTCATGCTGCCTTAGATTCCCAGTATCTAACCAAAAAGTTGAGTCAGTTTGAAGTATTCTCATCTTGGAGTACATGCATTTGCTTATTGTGAATTTACTCAAATAGATGTTTAGGTAGGATTGATGTTATTGTTTCCACATATATCATGGTCAAAAGATAATTAATCTATCAACTCCTCAATCGTACATCAGTTGGGGTCCGCATTAATTTGGTTTGGTTAGTTTCTCTAGACAAGTTAAGCATTAATTTCGTGAACTCGTATCGAATGATTTGTCAGGCTACCCTCATTAGTCATGATAATGTTTGTTTACCAAGCTTTGCCAGAGGGGGAGTTAAGATACTTTCTGTATCGCTATTTTCCTTTTGGAAAATGAGAGGATGATATATATTATGCACACATTCATCAATACAGCACATCTGAATGTTGTAAATAAAATTGTTCCATCATCCTCAAAAAGGTAAAATTGCTAATCTGGCATCATCCAAATAAGGGCGACGTGACTTCAGATGTAAATTTTCACAATCGTAGGTAACTTTATTCTGTTTGTCGGTTTGTCCAAGCCTTGGTGGACAGAGTTACGTGGTGCATTCAAGCTGGTTTTGGATATCCCAGTTATTTAAGAAAAAGAAAGATAGGAACACGCGTTAGTATTTAGAAATAAATATTTTGAGGTGGGGTTGTGCACCTGAACAGAACTGTAGTGGAACGCCTTGGCAACACTTGAAGGCCCAGTGTAGTAAACCACTTTTGATGGGCTTTCCCCCTAATAAATGGAGTTAATATCATATGGACTGACAGTCCACGTATCTACAATTGCCTCCTCCTGCTGTGTATGTTTGTGTCCCTGGTTTGTGTTCCTTTATACTTATTAACTGTGACGGATTTCTTGTCTAGGTTCTTGCTTTGGTAGGTGACCAACTCGATTATGGTGACAACATATGTGGTGCTGTTCTAAGCATTCGTTTCAATGAAGACATCTTGAGTGTATGGAATCGTAATGCGTCAGATCAGCAGGTATGCTAATTGTAATCCTTAGTACGTATCCATATTAGTCTTAACAACACTCACATCGTCTTGGTTTTGCTAGGCTGTGATGGCATTGAGAGACTCAATCAAGCGACACTTGAAGCTTCCTGGTGGCTATATCATGGAATACAAAGCCCATGATGCTTCCTTGCGCGACAACTCATCTTACCGCAATACTTGGATAAGATCATAATACCGTTGTTGCTAAACTATTGTTTCGCTGTTATACTTTGAGAAAAGAGATTTGCATAGTTCTGTCGGTATTTTGTCCAAGTGATTTTCATGCCAAAAATGGTTGACGTTGATCATGTAATATGAGCTAACAATTAGATTTTACCGACACTCGAAATCTCTTTATTGCCTGTAGTTCTTCTGATGTGTATGCATAACTCTATTGTCAAATGGATTATCCCCAGTACTGGCTCAAGTATTAGCACTTTAAAGTAGCAGTATTAGCTGCATACTGCTTGTAATGATTCATATATTGATGGAATACTGACGAAAACCGACATCGAAACTGCTTTCTGTGATCTAGATTCCAGATTTAGCAGTTGCTTTTCTTCAAACATTTGATGATAAGTTCAAAACTATCTTATATGCCATTTATTTATTTGAATTGAAGGAGGAAAACCCTACAAAGACCTCATATGTTATTGATATCAGGTTACATCATTATAACAATTGCTGTAATGCATGAAATTATAGTCCTCTTTCAATCAAACAAGGAAACTATAAAAATAAATTTGGAAAAAAGAGTATATAATGTCGCTTTCGTATCAAAAGATTTTTGAAATCCTTTAAAACGTGAATTTAGGTATAACGTATCCGATATATGGTTGGTCGATAACGATTCTCATCATCTGTAAATATCAAGGCTTACTAGATGAAATTCGATCAAAATTTGAATAATTCATTTCATTGTCTGACATGAACCAAATAAATTAAATATTAGAAACAGTATTAACAAATCAGAGTGGCGCAGCGGAAGCGTGGTGGGCCCATAACCCACAGGTCCCAGGATCGAAACCTGGTTCTGATATATCAATTTTTGTTTTTTTTAATCTTAATTTTTACCATGATAATAATCAAGAAAAAAAAATGTATTATTATTATAACATATTTTACTAGAGGTAATAGTAAAATAAATACACCTTAAAAATTATTACCAAGAATAAGAAAGGGGATGATGATGTATAATTTGCATGTAATCTTGAACACCATTCACTGCATAAAGTGATGCTGATATCTGTCTTTCCACTTTCATTACCTCAAATTCTGTTAAAGGAATATCCAACAATTCTTCCAAATCCCATGATAATGATGATGTGCTTATGTCTAAATCAGCCTTAAAATCATCAAAAACTCGACTTTCTTGATCCCGTGGGATTACACCGAGTATGTTGTTGTAACAAGTTTCGTAAAGATTGCATCTTTTTGAATTTTCAATAGAAATTGGATCATCACAATTGTTGATGTTGTTTGAACCACTTCGAACAGAGTTACTGTCGAAAATTAGTTGATTTTCTCGATCACAAGAAAGTACTGTATCTCTATTATTGGAAACAATCTCTCTGCCTCCCAACATAGGGGTAATGTCTGTGTACGCACTATCCTCCCCAGACTCCACTCGTGGGATTATACTGTTGTTGTCGTATGAAAGCATTGTTTCATAAATATAGCTATTTTTTGCATTTTCACTTGACATTGGATCAGAAAAGTTGCTGGTGTTTAAACTAGTCACACTAGTAGTGTTACTTTGAACAGAGTTGCTGTCGAAAAATTGACTTTCGTGATCATAAGAAAGTAATTTTTCATAAAGATTGCTGTTTTCTGCATTTTCACTTGAAATTGGATTAGTAGTACTACTACTATTACTTGTGGAATCAGGTGAGTAGTCCAGGCTTTTTTCCTTCGCGATTTTCTTGATGTTGAGAAGATTTCTAATGCGTGAAGCAAGAGGAGAATCATGAGAAACACGAGTTGTAAGAAAGTTTGTTCGTGTGTTTGATCCACGAAGAAGAACAGCAGCTTGATCGTAAGCACGAGCAGCTTCTTCAGCAGTTTCATAAGTTCCAAGCCACATTCTTATCTTTTGTGTTGTGTCTTTAATCTCAGCTATCCATTTTCCTGATGGCCTTTGTCTTACACCAACAAAACTATTAGGCCCTTTGCTTCGTTTTCGCCCTTTGAATTTTGTTGAAATTGCTTCTGTTTGTTGATGTTTTTGGAAGTTAATTTCCATTGTGAGAACGAGAAGAAAAAGTAATAATTCAAGTAGCAGAACAAAGTAATTGTTTACATGTCTTTGTTCTTATTGTTTGCTTCTTTATATATAAGTTGTGAAATATGTGTCTATGATGTTTAAAAGTTTGCTTATGTCTTATGTAATGTTGTTTTGTTGTGTTTGTTTTGTAGTAGATGATAGATTCTGATTCTCTCTTCTTTTTTATGTTCAAATGGAAAAAAGATGACTCATTCTTTCCTATGTTGTAGACTTTTTCCTTCTAAAATTCTATACTCCGCATTCGTTTCAATTTACGTGACGTAATTTGACTTGATACGAAGTTTAAGAAAAAAAGATGTTTGAAACTTGTGATTTAAACATGTCTGTGTGAGTGTGACTATAAATCTTCTCATTAGGTTATTCTTTTTTGAACTGACTAAAAGAAAAGTGTGTCACGTAAATTGAGACGGAGGCGTGGTAGTTTTGTGATTGTTTTTCTCCAAGATTTTTTGACTTTATAATACTTGACAATGTTCTTTACTGTTTCCATGTGGTTGGTTTGACTTTTCATCCAAAAGTTTGAGTCAATTTCTTGTTTACATGAATACATTCTTAAAAACATTGAAAATTTCTTAGTCTATAGTAGATTTTGTTAGCTAATCACTAATGAATGTGGTAAGAAGAGATGTCTTTTCTAAATCGGTATTAGGTTTGAAATTTTCCGCACTTTTTTAATTAAGCTCGTTCGTAGGGTTTGTAGATTTTCACGTGTGATTTTTGGGGTTTTATCTTGTGCATATTCAAAGTGCTGAGAGTTTTCCTTGTTATGGGAAAGAACAAAAATCAATGAATTTTATGATTTATGATAAATATTTTTTTATTTACATGATTTTTTTTGTAAAAAAATTGATAAAATATAATACGAGATCGTTATAAAATTATTTTCTTTTTATTCGAATTGTAAAATGGATGACCAAGGAGTCCTTCATTTGTTACATTCAAAGATGCCATTTTGATCCTTTTGTCACAAAACGCCAAATTTGAACTTTTGCTGGAATTATAATATATTACAATTTCAAATTTTAATGATTAAAAGTGGAATATTCTCATAGGATTATTCGTAAATCTTGTTTAGCTTAATATTAAAGGAAAATATAATTTATAACATAAGATTAAACATCTTTTTCAAGTGTTGTCATCCATAGATTTCAAATTTGTTTAGCCTAATAATGCCAAATTTTCACTTTTGCTGAGCAATTAATTTCTATTACTACTATTATTTTAAAAATTAAAGATTTTAGCCAATTAGTTATATAATGGACTAACCGCTTTCTAATAAATTATAATTATCAATATTTAAATACGTAATTTAATAATCAATGAGATAGGTTAAAAATCATGAAATTTGATATTTAAATTCTTACGGAATAAAGAATATTAGGTAATTTCTTCATTTTCTTCATGTTTATCTAAAACATGACGGACTGATTTATTCATACATGTGTTCGTGAAAGACAACAACATAACAGATACCTTGTAAAATTAATCGAGATGCACACAACCAGGTTAAATATCAATAACTTCATTAAGAGATTAAAGAAAGTTTCAAAATTAAGTGGAGTTATAGATTTTATTTGTGGTGTGGGTTGGAAGGGGGTCGGATTAGAATTAACTAATTATTTGAGTTAACAAATAATTAAGAGATAATGATGGAACTAAATTAATTAGACAATATAATCAAAGCTCTTGTTTCATCACCCAAAAAAAAAATTCTCTTTTTTGTTACATTCAAAGATTCCATAAATCCTTTTACCAAAAAACTCCAAATTTGCACTTTTGCTAAATCCTTAAAATGATTATATTATAAAATTAAAAAAAGATAATATAAATTATAACATAAGATTAAACATCTTTGTCAAATGTTGTCATACCTTAGACTTAATAATTTTAATTTTGTTGAACCACAATTGTACATAATGGAAATATGCTCCTTTGGTATTGCACTTTTGATCCTTCGATTATTGATAAATTTTAATTTCGATCAAATTTATTTCGATCCATCAAGTAATTGCTTAAGCATACATAACATTCATTAACTAAAAATATGTGATTTTTAGATTATATTGTACCAACAATATCCTAAAAAATAGAATAGCAATACAACTTTTTTCAAAGGATAAATGATTCATTTTTACTTGTACATATTATAAGTAACTATCATATATATTATTATAAGTGGAAAGCTCCAAAGTGAATAATTGAATTACCATTTTTCCCCTCTAATAAATTAAAACTTTTATAATTTTCATATATATATATATATATATATATATATATATATNTTCTTTTAGTATAAGATCTATTTATGAAAAACTTCTGTTGCAATAAAATTCAAATTTAGATACAAGTTGATCTGTGAATGCCTTTGCAATTTTTGAACTTTGAAATGTGGACATGGACTATGCTTGGAGCACATAGGTTCATAGTTGACTGTGTGTTCGTGTAGTTTAAAATGGTATGAGATACACGTGTGTTGCACGTGTTCGAGAACTAGTTGATAAAAATGTGTGATCATCTCATCTAAAAGCGTCTGCTGTTACAAAAGCATACTTTTATCATATTCTCAACAAGTCTTCACACGTGAAGTGTGTGACCATCTCATCAAAAAGTTAAAGCTATTAGAGAGACACACTTTTATCTTTTAACTATATTCTCAACACGCGACCTCACGTGAAGTCTACTATGCTACCATGATGAAATGTGTGACCATCTCATCTAAAAGCTTAAAATGTTAGAGAGAACACACTTTTATCAGTTAATTGTATTCTCAGCGCTCCCCCTCACATGAGGTCTTCTTTGATACCATGATAAAGTATCTATGTTAGAGAAAACATATTTTTATCATTTAATTGTATTCTCAGCACGCCCCTTCACGTGAGGTCTGCTTTGGTACAATGATGAAGTATCTAACTATCTCATCTAAATGCTTCACCTGTTAGAGAGAGCACACTTTTTATCAGTTAATTGTATTCTCTCATCAACTATCTCGCTCGCAGATAGATACATGGCTAGATTATTAGCTTCAAGAATATTGAGTCGAACCCCTTTCCTTACAGTCAAGTGACTTTCAGCTCTGGGAAAACATTTGCTCCGGGTTGCTAAACACAGATGCTGACCAGCTTCACAGCATCACAATGTTTGCATTTCCCACACTTGTGCACATAAACAGTATTTGGATCAAGAATTCATAAAACTGAAACTAAACAACAAATAGATGAACAATTCTCACTGATAAAGAATTTGACAGACTTCACTTGATCTTTTTTTTCTATATATATATATCTACAAAAGAATGAATGTGTCCTGATTCACAAATCTATGGGAGTTTGTCAACAATGATCAAGAATAAAAAATGATGATAAAATCTTTGTGAACAAAAATTGCAAGAATCATTTACATTATCCTAAACTACTAACCACAATACTTTTGCATTTCTTCTACTAGTGGAGTTGATTGAAAGAATACCGATGATTCAGAACCAGTACGTCTTCTTCCTTCAGTTGCTTCGATAGAAAAGATGCTAGGAGGTCTAGCATATTTTGGTGGAGTTTGAAATGTAGTAGTTCTTGGAGACAAACACACGTCCTCCATAACACGAAATTGGAGTTCAGCTGGATAGTCCCTCATACATCCGATTCGAGGTCCAGCTCCTGTCGTCCATCTACAAGATAATTGATGAGCTAACTGGAATGACTTTGTTCTTCTATGTGTATCTATTCTCTTCATTATCTTTTCTGGAGGGATAGTATCTTCGTAGTCTTCTTCATCTTCATCGTCGAATAAATTCAGCTTTGAAACCGATAGTTCTGTATCTGATAAATACTCTTCTGCTGTTTCATATCCATCTATTGGAGTATCCAAAGGCTGTGTGTTGTCTGTTGATCCAGCCTTAGTGAATAACTCGAACGTGTCTTCTCTTGGTGGTATTTCGACAACCATTTTGGGTTTTGATACTTGGGATGGTCTTGACAACGGAATTGGATTTTCTGTATCCTTGCAATATTTTGTAGTAGGATTTGTCTTCTCCCGGTCTGAGCATTTGGCGTTGCTCTCTTCAGTGGCTTGGCTAAAATCTGGTGCGGATAAGCTGTTACGAAGGCCTAAACCACCTTCCTTCCTACAAAAGTTTGATTCCTCCCCGTCACACGGGAATTTCTGCATAACAAGGAGTAAAGTTAACAAGTTAAGCCATGACTATTAATTGATAGCTGTTGCAATAAGTGTTACAACCGAGTTGTTGTTTTACATGAAGACTTTCCTAACTAGCCGAGCATGTCTTTGTTTATACCTAAGTTTTGATCATTTAAGAGAAACGCAGTATCCTGTATGGGGGGACGGGAAGTAGAGAAATGACGTATCCTACCTGAATAATAGTGACATCAATGTTGTGTTGTTCAAGAAATGTCATAAATTCTTCGAAATTCTCCTTCGTTGGAAGATAATGTCCGCTGTGTGGCCAGACAGCCTAGATTGGGCAAGAAGGTTTCGAGTCATTAAAACGAAACTTAAGAAAAATAACTGCTGCAGGTTCGGAAGAATTATGACGTTTTACTAGATATATACCTTTAGAGTACCGTCTTCTATCACTAATCTGCCTGCAGATAATGTAGCTCCACCAGCTAAGAAACTTGAATGCTGAAATGTGCCTTTTTGCTTCATCCCAATGTATAAGTCCTTCGATACGCTTAGCACAAAGATCCACTTGGCTTCTTCTGGTCCTCCCCTCGTATCAAGAACCCTCCCGCTCTGCTTGTAGATGAATTTTCCATCCACAATTACAACTTCATATGCCTCCCTCTCTACCTGAAATCATACATAAACTGGTGAGTTGCATTATACATGTATTCTTGACTTCTCGTCTTAACTCATGCAGCTTAAGAATTATAATCTCCTTAGAAATGCAAGTATCATTACCTAAATCGAGCAATTTACTCTCAGAAATGAACCAAAAAAACCATTTATTATGCACAACTTATGTTTTTGGTTACAATTTTCAAAAATGGATCTAGAATCCATTTGCAGATCCTTGCATACATATCATAAACGGATAAACAACTGTCGATTTGAACACCACCTAACCTTTGTGCCTGACAGAAAGAAGACAAAACTCACCGGACCGAGATACTTAATGCATTGTTGATGAAGTTTTGATCTAGGGCACTTCTCAAGATTCACTTCTTTACCTTCCCCTATGTCCAACCTGCAATATTCGAGAGAAACACGTCTAGTTTAGTGACGTTGAAACTGAAATGAAAGTTGTTTGTTTGAATTACTTGTTGATCCAACAAAATCTCACCAATAGAAGAAGGGTTGTTTACTGTCAACTTGGAGCCACTTGGTGTAATAGAAATGAAGATTATGACCATAACGATGTCGAGGATCGATCTGTTTCACAGTCAAGAAAGTAAACCAATGAAAATCTCACAAAAATGAGGATTCATAACATTGTAAGTAAACTTAGAGGGAAAAGAGTGCTTACTGCTTCAAGCCAATGCTGTAAAGCAAGCTTACAGGCTTTTTCATCTTTCGACAGACCTTTACCGACCTACAAACACCGACAATGTCCTAAGTATAGCACAGCTTAAATAAAGATCCTGAAATGGAGTTTGTAATCACTTGATACCTTAGCAGCTCTTGTTAAAGCTCTTGACCAACGAGAAAAAGCGGTTTGGGGTTTCTCAATGTCAAAGAATGATATAGAACTATGCTTGAGTTCAACGGAATCTAATAACTTCCACCTGTAAATTACAACCAGAATATGCATTCAGCTATGAAATATCATGACACGGCTCCGTCATAAAACATTGCTATTCGTAAATGTTTAAACTGCTATACCATCTCTGCTCAACCAGAATAGCACAATCTGCTAATCGTCTTCTAGTACGAAAACTTTTGTATGTTTTCTGCAACTTAACTGCAGCCTCATCTCTTTGTTTCTCACATACAAATGGTATCATTTTAGTGTTTTCATCAGGCATGTTATGCTTTTCTTCACTGCTCATAAGGCTGTCTGATCGACTCATCGTCTTCTCATCATTATCAAATGAAGTCAGTCCAATCCTGGCCTCTAATTCCCGCCTTTTATAGCTAAGAGTTCCCTCGAGAATCATCTTTCCAGAACTGTAAGACTTGTGCATTTTTGGTTGTTGAGGATTTTGGTCTTTGAAATTGATAGGCGGTAAAGCATTCTTCGTAGCATCAGTTCCAAAACTCAGTGTTCTCACTAAATAAGACTCGAATTTAGTATCTGAATCGTCAAAATTTGCGAAAGGACATGAATATGTTATTCCCATATCCCTGTCAAAAAAATTTTTATAGGATGTCCTAGATTCTGATTGAAGTTCCCCGAAAACAAGAAAAACAAATTACCTCTGCAGAAGTAAAGACAATGCATCAGAGACTAATTTCATCAATTCTTTTCAGGCGACGACACTCTTATGATGGTACTAAATAAACTTACAATACAGGTATCAATACTCGAAAGAAAACAACATTACCAAAGAAACATATAGTTTGCATAACCTCGAACGAGAGAGACTAAGAGGAAATCCATAAAGCATATAACATTACAATTTGCAAGAGATGCAAAGGTATAAGCTAATCACCGCCAAGACAGAAGAAGTTAAGGAATTTTAGCTAACAAGAACGCGATAAAACAGTATTTGTTCCCCAAACAAAAGATTCATCTCAAGCAACTACAACGTCCGAAAAGCTACATTTTGAGATCCATTTCAACAGATACACACCAAAATACCTTGTCCCCAAACAAAAATTTCGTATCAAAAACTACAACGTCCTATAACCACTTTCTTTATACAATGCTGATGGTTTAATCCAATGCATACACAGAAAAGCTAACATAGACACAATCAAATTGAAGAATTCCATGTCTGACACAACGAGTACCCGATATAATAGTCCAGGCGTGCAAGTTGGCCCGAGCACCACAATCGTCAATGATGGAAAATATGTGTTTTTTTCTCAAGGAATATAACATAACATCCACTACAGGAATAAAAGATTGAATAAGATGATAAAACCATGAAAACAGAAAAAACTTTGCAAAAATGTATAGAATGATACTATTCCATCAAATGATCAAAACAACAAAATGCAATCTTTTTACAATAAATCAAGAAAGAAAGGAAAAGGGTACACATATTTACCAACCAATAACAATGAAAATGACAAATTGAGTTACACACCTCAAAATTCACAACAAAACAAGAAATGCATTAAAAGGGTATTCTAACATTTTGGATAACACAACTGTACCGAAGGTTGCTCAGATGGTAAGCACCTAAAAAAAAAATGGAAGCTCGTATATCGAGGGTAAAAATAAAAAAAGCTAGCAACACCAATTAAAAACAACAAATTAACTAACACACATCACAACATAACAAAAACATGAAAAGGGTACAAAATTTTTTAAAGAAAATTGAAATGCCATTAAGAGAGTATAACAACATTTTACCTAGCAATAATACATCATAATAAAACAAGAAATGAAAAGGGGTATAAAAATTTCACCTTTATTAGTACAAAAATATCCACCATGAAAGAAAAAGCTTGAATCTTGTGAATCAAAATGTGAATGAATGGAACACAAGAAAGTGAAAGATTAAAAAAAAATTAAAAGGCTAATCAAATGGAAAATAATTTGAGAGAGAAAGCGCAAAATATGGGGATTTGAAGAATAGAAAGAATTTTGCTCATAGACACAAATTTTGTATATTTAGATCTCAAAATGTACATTGACTGTCCTTTTTGCTTATTCAGTCCAAAAATTAAAACAATATTTATAGGCATAGTGAGTGTACTTTACAACCATGCATGTGTCATTTTTCTTGACCACATAAAAGGAAGTTTCCGACCAAGTGTGATTCCGTCAGTTGAGTTTGCGAAGGATAGAATAGATATATATATATATATATATCTTGAACAGAGGTTGTTTTTAATTGATACTCGATAAATTTCGATCAAATATATGACATATTAATCAAAAGAAAGAGAAATTATGTACATCGATAGTGTAAATGTGAACTTTATAGTAGTAAAAACATTTTACAAGATCAGTTAATCGAGACGATTGTCATTATATAGAACTTAAACTAAAAGTTATTTGAATTGATTTAAAAGTTGATTAAATTTATTTTTTCGGTAAAAATAAGTTAAAGAGTAAAAAATAGAAGGGATAATTTCAGAGACCTCACTCCAGGTTTCGCTTTATAACACTCACCTCTCCTGTGGTTTACAATATTACGTCTACCTCCCCTATTTCAATTTTCTTGTAACCATTCTTTAAATCAATTTAAAATAAATATAAATTAATTTAGATTTGACAATTTTGTCCTTTTTATATTAATTTGTTCATATAAATAAATATTATATAAAAAACAACTCATTTAAAAAATACTTTAAAAATAAATCAACACAAATACGTGTTTTTTTATTCAACAAAGATTAAAGTATTCATTCAAGCTGAACCACCACTTTTACCGAATATTAGCTCTTCATCTCCATTTCACCTTTACCAATTCACGTAGATTTTTTCTTAACAATGACCCATCATTTTCCGACAACAATTTTTTTCAAATAGAAGATAAAAATGAACTCCAAAGAGAGAAATTTGATAAGAACAATCAAATTTTGTTCTAGTTAAAGATTTTCACGAGCGAAGAAGAAACATGATCCAACGAATAGAGATAAATCGTTGAAAATTAGATCTAATTTTTCATATATAAGGGTAAGATTGTAAATCTAAATTAATTTATATTTATTTTAAATAGGTTTAAAGAATAGTCACAAGAAAATTGAAATAAGGGAGATAGACGTAATATCATAAACCACAGGGTAGATAGTGTTATAGAGCGAAACCTGAAGGAAGGTCTCTGAAATTATCCCAAAATAGAACTCTCCCTATCTTATTATTTTTTCAACTTAAAAATCATCTAATTTTAACTTTAAAAGTTATTTTCTAAAAATACTATTTTTTTAAGTAAATCCAATTAACATGGCTTTAAGCCTCTCTAACTGTGATATAATTAAGTCAATACTCTTTTTTTCATTTAATTTTTGCTTCTTAAAATACACTAAGATGAAGAAAAAACAGATTAATTATTGTTTTATATAGTTTCAATTATCGTATTATTTTACTATTACTGTTATTTTCTTCATTATCTTTAACATAATTTTTTCGTTATTATATTTAGCGGATAATTTTATATCAGAAATAATTTATCAATCTTATATAAAAATAAGATTATGTCAGCACCATTAGTAAGTCACCGGCTTCTACATAGTGATGAGATGAGCTTTATTATAGAAAAATTGACTGACAGTGTACAGCTAGCTGACTTACTTATATATATATATATATATATATATATATATATATAATTGGGAGAAGTTTTGTGAAATATTTTTGAATTTTGATTGAAATCATTGTAACAATTTCATATTTTGGATAGAAGCTTTTATCGTGGAGTTTAAAGGTAACATTATAAATAGTAATTTGTTCATATGAACGCATATAGATTTTTAAATTACACTAATAAATAATACAAAATAATAAATTTTTACTCTTCAAAATTTAAATATATTTCAAACTCATTTTCCTCGATAATATTACTATGGTCGTTCGGTGCAATTTCCATATTCCACCGGCACCGACTTATGGAATATTATTTTTTGTTTTTTGTATTTATCTAAAAGTCATCGAAATGGGCAAAATACACAGTTGTTGTCTCTGAATTTTCTCATAGAAAATGAAAAATAAGGATCTAACATATTGCATACTTAGGTAGTACTTTTTCCGTACGTAAAATTTTTGAAGGTATCTTAAATAAATATACTTTTTCGATGAGAAGGTTTGTTGATGTCGGTTCTTTGTCACTCGGGGTTGTAGTATATTATAAAAATTGAATTATTCATTCATTAAAGTAATATATTTATGTTAGTCGAGTTTAAAACTGTTCATATCATAGGTGTTAAAATAGTGAGAGGACATTTTTCTAGTATGAGAGGATCGGGGAGGATGCACTTTTGATGTACTAGTTATTGTATCCTTGGTATACGCTAGATGACCAAATTTGAAAAAGATAACAGTCGAAAATATCTAAATAGTAAGTCCACTCGTGCATAAATTACTTCAACAAGCTTCTATCTAAAACTCATACATTACAAACACCATAAATGAGAACTAATTAGCATAGTATGACTTATTAATGTACATATTATTTTCTTCTGATCTCATATATGAAATTATACTGATATATTATTGTATGACCTTTTCTTTAGATCTAGTTTGCCCTCAAACCTAAATCTCATGCCTAGACCTTTTTTTTTTCATTTACAAGTTCATTAAAGGGACAATTATTAAAGTGGGGAAATAAACTCTTCCTATTAAAATGAAGCAAACTTCTTTTTAATAAACTTTTTTTTTCAAATGATATATACTTATATTATATCATAGCAAAAACGACATACAAATGAAGAGTAAAGTATTATAAAAACATCATAAAATCACTCTTGTTTAAGTAATGCTAGAACCTAATGTTTACAAAGTACATATTGTGTTTAAGTTCTTTCTACATTTAGCATCTCCTCATTATAAATATTTCAATTATATTTAGGCCTTGAAATTATTAAGAACTATACATTAATGGGGCAATTATTAATTCTTGATAAGATGCTGCCACTTAACCAAATTTCCAAAAAGGAAATTTCAACCTTTACATTAAATTATAATTATTGTTATAAGTGATAGATTTGTGTAGGTAAGATATATGTGTCCCATTTATTAATTTGGGGTAGACATTTAGTGGGGCAAGTTTTTAATATCAAATTATAGTTTGTAAATTAAATATACTTAGGTATAACTTGAAGCATATCTCTTAATAATTGAAAATGTCCAATTATATTCTTGAATAATTGTACATGATTCAATAAATACAATATTTTTTCAAAAATGAAAATCAATAGCGATAAGATATATCTAAAACGGAAGATACTTCATTTAAATGAAGATTTTATATGTGACTTTGTTTGACTTAATACAAAATTTAAGAAATAATTATTTAAAAAAAAAAGATATTATGATCTAAAGTATGTCGTAGATATTTGTGTAAATATGCTTCATTTCATTAAGGGAAAATTGAGTATTACAAAATTAAATTATTACTAATTATAAAAATATATGATTCTTTTTATAAATGAACTAAAAAGGAAAATAAATCATGTAACTTCAAATAGAAAAAGTAGGAAAATGTATCTTTGACCAATTAATTAATAATAAGCACAATTTTGGACTAATCTATTATGGGCAAGGGGTATTTTCAAACCAAATTATTAATTGAGGACAATTCTGCTTATTTCACGCAGTGTAAGAACATTATTTATCTATTTGATATACCGAATGATAATACTTTTATCAAATATAATGATCAATTGACGAAGATAACTAGGAATTAATTCAATTAATAAAAATCATTAATAAATATGAGTCCGAAGCTTAAATAATATAAAATGTTAACAAAAGTTCTGAAACGATATATAAATTTTTATTTTAACCAAAACGGCAAAATCCCTAAAATAGCAGCGATATAGTTTGCCTAAAAAAGCAAAATTGCTGTTATAGCAGCGATTTGCAAAATTTGACTTTTTTTTTTAAAAAAAAATCTCTTTTAAAGAAATCACTGCAAGGCAGCGATTTTCAAAATAATATATTTTTAAATGTTTTATTAATTTACCTTTAATATTTTTTTAATTATTTATTTGAATTTTTTTTTAAAAAAATTAAAAGCAAATTTGCATCAAAAAGTTAAAGCCTCAAGTTGATACAACATTAAAAAAATAATAATAATACAAATCGCTACCCTTGCAACAATTTGCTTGTAATTTTTTTTTTAAATTCAAATAAATAATTAAAAAAAATTTAAAGGTAAAGCACTGCCTAGGCAGCGTTTTATTAAAAAAACATTTTAAAAAATTTATTTTGAAAATCGCTGCCAAAGCAGAAAAATTTGCAAATCGCTGCTATAGCAGTGATTTTGCTTTTTCCAGCTAACTAAATCGCTGCCATTTCAGGAATTTTACCGTTTTGGTTAAAATAAAAATTAATATATTTTGAAATTTTTCTTTAACATTTTATACTCTTTAGGCTCCGGACTCCAATAAATATGATGCAATACATGTGAGACTCTTTATTTAACAAGAATTTACAATTTTTAGCTCGAATATGAACTCTTAGTTGGGTGTTTTTTTTAATGTATCCTACACAAGGCGAATTTGGAATAGTTAAAAGACAACATCAAATTTGAATTAATCAGACTTCAAACCTTTTCTTAAATGGAATTTATGTCGTACAAATTTAAATTAGTCATATTGTAATATGAATACCGAGAAATAAAAAATAAAAACATTAGACGATCACTCCCTCCTTCTCAAATGGACATCTAACTAAAATTTTTTATCAGATTTTCCTTGATCACTTACTCAATCAAAATATAAAACTAATTAAATCTTTACCATATCATCTCAGCTAATAACACCGTGTTAAGAAGTTTAAATAAATTTTAAAGATATACAAATTTCTTTTAGGAAAGAAGTAATTAATATAAATTAAAAATAAAATACTATAGTTTATTGATGTATAAATATTTTTTAACTATCGCGTAAAATATAATTCGATTATTGTAACATAGCCTAAAATTTCTCCATTTTGTCCCTCCGGCAAAGGCCACATGGAAATGTGAAATGGATGACTGACTGATAAGTATATAAGTAGTTATACTTCTCTTCTTTTTTCCCCAAAATGAAAACTTCTACTGGAACAAACTCAATGCAATAAACCCTAAATTATCTGATTTATCTCTTCAATTTCGAGTAAGAATCGGAGAAACTGAATCGAATCGTGATCGTCGATGGCGGTTTCAGAGGAAGAATCACCGTCTTCATCCTCTGCCGGTAGCAGCAAGTCCCGATCATCTGCTTCTCATGGTGCTAGTTATTTGGCTAAGACTGTTCTTAGAGGAAGTGTTGTTCTTCAAGTGGTTTATGGCCGTATACGCTCTCCAACTTCATACGATGTCGTTTTTGGCAAGGTAACAAGGTTTTCTCAACTTCATTTTGCAGATTAGTTGTGAATTTTTAATGTGTGTGATTTTTTATGTTTTTTGGAATTGTTGGATTGACATTAGCCTGTGCAAAGCAAAATTGATGTGTATATAAGAACATATGTCCGGTTTGTGTTTCTGATTAAGGTAAGCTAATAAAGATGATTCATTGACTAGATATGATCCCATTACTCTCGTAACTTGTTATCATATTATTTGCTACTGATCTCGTTAGCTACAGACCCAACCGCGGGGTTACACTGGGTGTGTTGATGTTGTTGTTTGATTAGCTACGATAGGGAAATAGTCATGTATTATTGAAAACTTTAGCAGACTTAAAAGCTGTTACTCTGAATTGCTTAATCTAGATAGGGGCTCTTATCAATATTTAGATTTGGAGTATGTCTAAATATAATTTGAATGATGACTAGTGTATTTGAAAGTGTTGTGTAATGAAATGAGAATGATTGTCCCAAAGAGGAGGTTAGGCTTCTAGTTACCATTATCAAGAAAAAAGAGAGGAGGTTAGGCTTCCACGTACGTCCTGTCTTTAAAAATGGATTGACTTAGTAAAAGAACGACTATTCTGTGATTGATCATAGTCGATTGATCTATTTTTATCTTGAAAATAGACCCTTCTGTTTTTTTGCTCATGCAACTAATTTTGGGGTTCCGTCGGTCTTTTCATAGTCTTTTCCCCATTCTGTTCTAGTGAAAGCAAGTGGGTTGCACCAGTTTCCTAAATCGGGAATGCTGCTGCACCACTATTCCCGTTTTAGGAGTGCTACAAATCTCCTTGTGAGACTCTCTTCTCCTGTTGATGTTTGAAAGGATTGGTGTCCCTTTTGATATTTGAAAGGATTGATGTCTTATGAGGAGTTTTGTATCTATTAGAGGGAAGTGTCATGATTTAAACTCTTATGTTATAGCAGTTCAACCATAATCCAGTTATTTGGTGGCATAATTTGGAGGGGAGAAGTAGAATAGCTGTATTTCCACAGTTTCAAGTCAAAGAAATACAATTTAAGTTTGTCTACAAAGTTTTTAAGTAATCTTGTAATAACATGCTGTGACTTTCTTTTGTTTCACAAACATCTCCAATCTCTCTTTTTATTTTCAATTGCGGAAACGATCTCTTGTAGAAATGCAAATTAGGACTGTACACTAGACCAATGTGGTCTGGTCCTTCCCCAAACCCCGCACATGGGAGGAGCTTGGTGCACTACGCTGTCCTTTTATTCTGTTTGATGTAACGTAGTGCTGCCAGTTTGTCAGAATTTCTATTACAGAGACCTACATCAGAGGGTTTTGACAATCTCACTGAACTCCCCTAATTTTCAATAATAATGAAATCTTCCTATTTGGGATTTGTCTCCTTCACTTGCTGAAAGAGTTTGTCGATCAAGTGTTTTTGTCCAAAGATAAAACTGTTTACTCCCACTATGGTTTTTGGCCTGTGACACCTATTAGAAATTGGCGTTTCCCAAAATATAGAACTAATTAAAACTATTTAATGCTAAGAAAGTTTATGTACCTTCCTCAACAGACAAATCACTTTAGTAACTAGGGGAGTTTCCAGTTCGGTATCTGCATACTGAATTCCCGGATTCTCCAGCCACCACCAGCGAATTTCAGTAATAGGAAAAGAAATCTACAAGAACAAGGTCATATTGAAGTTATCTAATCCCCTGGCTTTAACTTGACCTCACTGCATATTGGTGGCTTAAGTTCTCCTAGAGCATACATCATATGCAAATTGAACTTTCTGTTTTTTAGAGAATTAGTACCAGCGGAAGGAGATCTGATATCAAATTGTCTGAATTACAGTATACCAACCAAATAATGTCTTTATCAGCAGCAGAGTGTAAACAGGCTATATATTTCTTGAGCTACGGAAATTATGCTTACATATTCCTATCAGGTAGGACCAGTTAATTGCCTGATGGTTATATAAACTGTTTTCACTCTTGGCAAATGGGGAGGGAGAATGCAAATTATCTATTGGTTGAGCTTGCAAGCAAAACCTTGTATGAAGTGTGAGATCTTTTACTCTATCAATAGCTAAGCTGGAGTTGGTCTATAGGGATTAAAAAACTGAACGTTGTTGTCACAATAATTGCAAAACCTTATGGAAACCATAATATTCGTTTAAGATTTATAGTTGGCGAACTAAATAATAGAGTTTGTGATAAGAATTGGGTTACTTGAATAAACAAGAAAATAATTCGGAAGCGAAAATTCGAAGATTAAAGAAGGGAATTGAAAGACACGTGAAATTCAATAATAAAGTCTCCAAATTTCAAGATGAAGTTCTAAGAACCCTAATTGATCTTAGTATTCAAAATTAGTGGATTAGAACTAATTGTGATACTAATAGAGTCAATTCAAGAACTTAGATCAAAAGTGATCTAGACTCCTATTTCGAAGAAATGAGAGACAACAATTAGCATAATACTAATTACAACCTTCTTTAATTTTCTTTAATAGAAACCAAATATATGACATTAAGAATTAATCTTACCTCTTAAAGAATTGTTCTTATGAGGTTCTTATAAGGTTGTAAGATAAATCCATATCCACCACCATGGTGGCGGAGCCAAGATCAGAAAGGGGTTCAAAGAATAAAGAAGCAAACACGTGAAAATTATAAGATAAAAAATGGAGCGAGACGGGGAAGAAAAATACTAATCTTAGCCCGCTAAATTGAACCTTCCTACTTTTACCCTGCTTCACTGTGCCTTCTTAAAATGCTTGTGCTAGCTATAGCACATTTATTTTCTCAAGATGTGGCCCAAGTGCATACACTATGAGTTCTTACAAGAACTGTTTGTTACTACTCCAGAGAACCCAATAACTCCGGATCAACTTGATTTCAGAAGTACCAATCTCTATATTCTTTTACTTGAAGACCTAACTTTTCTTATATTGAAGGATTGTCTGTCCTGGTCAAATTTGGTGCTGATAATTACTGTATAATGAAACATTAATGCCTATAGCTTGTTGTGAATACTGGGAATGGCTTGTTCATATTCACGACAAGTCAATCCTACATGCAGCTGTTTTGTGCTGCCTAACTGCAGGAGGTACTTTTCCTAATATTACTGTCTATTTTCTGCCTAAAGGGGACAACTATGCTTTATATATTGTTCACTGTTTTTATTTTATTAAGATATGTTTTTAGTAGCACTTGTATGTTCTCTTGATTTCTAGATGCTTGTATTATAGTATGTATGCTTATATAGGACAGTGTGCTGTGTGCTGAATTGTTTATCTGATTGGATTCCTCACATATGTTCTTCAACATGCTGTTGAATGTTAGCTACTTGGTTGAAGTTTTATTTAGCAAGTTTCAGTGTGTGATATGACAACGGATTATGATGCAGGAAACATCTATAGAATTGGTGATTATAGATGAAGATGGAGTTGTGCAATCTATTTGCGAGCAGCCTGTATTTGGCATAATAAAAGATATAGCTGTCCTTCCCTGGAATGAGAAGTTTTGTGTTGGAAGCCCACAGGTGTCTTAGATTGTTTTTCCAACAAATCTTTTATTTCTAATTTTTATACTTACAGCATTTTCCTTTCACTTTTTCTTTTAAATAGCTTCTGGGCAGGGACCTCTTGGTTGTTCTTTCAGATTCAGGGAAGCTGTCAGTTCTCAGATTTTGCAATGAAATGCATAGGTTGAATTATGTTTCAACTGTATCTTTTTTCTTTTATTTTTGTTACACATAAATTGAACAGTTTTTTTAAAATCTTAATCTTAATTCAACCAAGGCACTCATCTTTTTTGTTAACGGCTTAACTTTGCACCATT
Organism: Solanum pennellii; assembly: GCF_001406875.1. NCBI lineage: Eukaryota > Viridiplantae > Streptophyta > Magnoliopsida > Solanales > Solanaceae > Solanum > Solanum pennellii. The sequence continues at coordinate 78,744,432 of NC_028646.1, read as the reverse complement.
TACATAGGTTTTTCGCAGTAACACATGTTCAACTTTCGTCTCCTGGAAATCCTACGGATCAAATTGGAAGAATGTTAGCCGTTGATTCCAAGTAAGTTGTATTGTAGATGGACAGATGAAACTATTAGATTGTTGGCAACAATTGAAATTAGTCACCTTGGCTACTACTTAGAGATTCTAGATGTCCTTGTCGGTAATTTCTCTCTCTGCTCTTTGCAGTGGTTGTTTTATTGCAGCTAGTGCATATGAAGACAGTTTGGCGCTTTTCTCCCGCTCTGCTTCAGTTGGCAGTGATATATTTGATAAGGTTAATATTGTGCTTACATTTCCTTCTTGTCTAGATATATCTGCTACTTAATCACTTGAATAGCTTTGTTTCATACTGATACTCCTTAAATAATGATACTAGAGAATCTTTTGTCCCACTGACAAGCAAGGGAAGATCAAGACTGCGAATGGTTTCACCAGTATCTGCGGTACCATATGGAGCATGTGCTTTATCTCGAAAGATGTTCAACCAAATAAGGATTACAATCCTATATTGGCCATTCTTCTCAATAGGTATGAATGATGAAGTTTGAAACCCTAAGTAATTGTCAGAGTGGCTATGTGATGCAAAGTGGGTTTTCTTCTTTTATAGTTGCATATAACAAATTGTCATCTTATAATTTCTGGTTTGCTATTATTGGTATGATGTTTCAAATTGGCCTGCAGGAGGAGGTCATATAGGAGCGAGATCGTGTTGATAGAGTGGAATACGAAGGAGCATTCGCTCTATGTAGTATATCAGTGTTCTGAACTTGGACCACTTGCACATCATATCGTAGATATCCCTCATTCTTATGGACTTGTGTTAGTACTTCGTGCTGGTGATGCCATAGTGATGGACTTTAAAGTTCCTCATAGCCCTTGTTTTCTTCATCGAATAAGTTTAAATTTTACACCTCCTTCAGTTGAGGAGCCGAATTTTGTACGAGAGACTATTAGAATTCCCGATATTATAGACGAAGAAGGTATCTATAGTGTTGCTGCATCTGCATTGCTTGAGCTCAGCGATTTGAATAAAAATGACCCAATGAATATTGATGATGATAGCAATGTAAAGCCGGGTTCGAATTTCGTGTGCTCATGGAGTTGGAATCCTGGAAATAAGAACAGTCCTAGAATGATATTTTGTGCAGACTCTGGAGAGCTTTTCTTGATTGATTTTTTATTTGATTCTGATGGCCTGAAAGTATCTTTGTCTGATTCTCTTTACAAGACTCTACCAGCCAAGGCACTTTTGTGGGTGAGAGGTGGATTTTTGGCAGTTATTATTGAAATGGGTGATGGGATGGTGCTAAAAGTTGAAGACGGAAGACTTGTTTATAGAAGTCCAATCCAAAATATCGCACCAATATTGGATATGTCGGTTGTGGATTACCATGATGAGAAACATGATCAAATGTTTGCCTGCTGCGGGATGGCACCTGAAGGATCTTTACGAGTTATACGTAGTGGCATCAGTGTAGAGAAATTGTTGAAAACTTCTCCCATTTATCAGGGTATTACTGGAACTTGGACAGTTAAAATGAAACTTGCTGATTCTTATCATTCTTTCCTTGTACTGTCTTTTGTTGAAGAGACCAGGGTGCTATCTGTTGGTGTGAGCTTTTCTGATGTAACTGACTTCATGGGTTTCCAACCTGATGTTTGCACGTTGGCTTGTGGTCTTGTGGGTGATGGTCTGCTGGTGCAAATCCACCAGACTGCTGTGAGACTGTGTGTACCTATTGCTGCTGCACATCCAGATGGTATTGATTCAGCATCACCAACTTTCACGTCGTGGTCCCCTGATAATATGACAATAAGCCTGGGAGCTGTTGGGCCTAATTTGATAGTTGTTGCAACTTCCAGTCCATGTTACCTATTCATTCTTGGCATCAGGACAGTATCAGCCCGTCATTATGAAATATACCAGTTGCAACATGTGAAATTGCAAGATGAACTTTCCTGCATTGCAATCCCCCAAAGACTGCTTGAGCAGACATCTTTTATCTCTAGAACTAGTAATACAAGTGGAGTTCGTCTGGATTCTCTTCCGGTCGGATTGGACATCAGTAACACCTTCGTTATTGGTACGCATAAGCCTTCTGTAGAAGTTTTATCATTTACTTCCGATAAGGGCCTGAGTGTTCTTGCTGTAGGGTCTATAACCTTAACAAACACTCTTGGAACAACTGTAAGTGGCTGCATCCCTCAAGACATAAGACTTGTACTCGTCGATCGGCTGTATGTTCTTTCAGGATTGAGGAATGGTATGCTACTCAGATTTGAGTGGCCTTCTATCTCGGCAATTTCCTCACTAGTCTCACCTGGCCTTCAGACTTTTGACAATTCTTGTATGGCTAATTGCATTAGTTCCTCAACTTCTGCATCTCAGAATTTTAGAACTCAACCTACACAAGTGACCAGTTTATTGGATAAGACGAAGGATTTTCCTGTTTATCTGCAGTTAGTTGCAGTTCGTCGGATTGGCATCACTCCTGTTTTTCTGATTCCATTAAATGATTCTCTTGATGCT
>NC_028646.1:78706869-78736869 GCF_001406875.1 Solanum pennellii | reverse complement strand
TAGGTGATTGCTTTAGTTCAAATCAGCTAATTCTCTTCATTGAAATGTTAAGTAGTTAATCTATGCATTTTTAGATGTCTCAGCATGTTGGCTCTTCTGCAGTATTAGAATGTCAGTGGGACTTCTCTTGGTTCTTGTTTGTGAGATTTGAACTGATTGAATTCAACTTTTCTCTTGAATGGCTAGTATAGGGCATCCCCCCCAGTTGGATTTTCCTGATTTGCAGTAGTTTAGGAGTTATTAGTCCTTCTTAAGTACTGTAGCCGGTGTCTCTTCTCTTCTTACCCACTCCTTCTGTGCTGCAGAAATGGGAGAGCAATATCATAAGTAGTTTCTGAAGTGTGTTGGTACTCTGTTTTATCCATAAAAGGGGGATGTTAATTTGTTATTAAGAATGAATGACTCGTAACATGAATTAAACGTTAAAGGACTTTTAAGTAAATGCCAAATGTTGTATTTTCAATTGGCTTCATGTATTTTCTATGCAAAAAAATAACTGTTGAAGTAACTTTGAAAAGATTTACTTTCTCATAGGGAGGAATATGATCTCTTAGAAGCAGTACAGGCCAGGCTTGTCATCCATCCGCTGACTGCTCCTATTTTGGGAAATGACCATACTGAATATCGTTGTCGTGGGAGTATGGTAAGAGATGTAATTTTTGTTATAGATCTAGTACCTTTTACGTTTATTGTTCTTATTTTGTATAATGTTTTGGAATAACATGGTCAATTAGCCTATCCGGACATGCATGAGACTGAGGCATAATGAGGGTCAATCTGTCAAGGGAATAGAAGTAGGAAAGGGCCATTGTTGGCCGCTCAGTCGGGGGTGTGCTGTAAACAGTGGAACTTTTCCTCAATCTTGCTTTCTGTAGTTCTCGTTTTCCTTGACAAATTGTTTTAGGTTTGCAAGGCAGAAACCGGAGAGCTATGTTTTTCATATTGCTGTTTATAAATCTACCTGAAACTGTCACTCATTATTCTTTCGTCTTTTCAAACTACAGGCTAGGGTACCTAAAGCTCTGGATGGTGATATGCTTGCTCAGTTCTTGGAGCTTACTAGTATGCAACAAGAAGCTGTATTAGCATTGCCTCTTGGCGCACAAAACACAATTATGTTCAATTCGAAGCAATCTCCTGATCCAATTACTGTTAATCAGGTTGTGCGACTGCTAGAACGAATTCATTATGCCCTGAACTGAATATCAGGTTTATCTTTGTCCTGATGCTTTGAGAGCTGTTTACTCGGTATTTGATTGACCGCGAAATCAAGTGGCCTTTGTTAGTGCCAATTGCCCATCTGTTCATATTTTTGGAAGCAAGCAAGGTGATTATCTGTGATTGCCAGATGATGTTTGGAGCTGGGTTTAACATTGTCTACATGCAGGCTATTCTGGTTTGTTTCGCTGTTGTTGGGTTGGGTTGGGGGTTGGGAGTTGGGAGTTGGGAGCTAGGTTGACTCTTCACTCTTGATGCTGCACCCATGTCGGATTCTCCAACAATACACTACTTTTGAAGAAGAATTCGGCACGCGTGTCTTGACAATTTTAAAGAGTTCAAGCAACATAGATTGGGGTAATGCAGAAATAATTTTGCAGGGCGCTTCCTTCATGGTAATAGTCTGTACCCAGTTTTGTAGCTTCACTTAATTGTTGTAAATATATGTTTAGCGGCCTCGATGGACATAATTATTCAATATTTATTTGATAAAATAATCGAGGTGCTTCAAAGGAAAAAAAAGAAAAAATCAAAACTGGAGCTCGATTTAATTGGTCAGAATAGTAATCTTCCTAATTCCCTGGTGTTATATGGTAAATTCCTAATTTTTATATCACCATAATATTCATGAGTTAATACATGGAAACATTGTCTAAATTCTATAAGTAGGCTGCTAAATATCCGAAGTATACTCTTAAGAATTATACAATTTTATGTATCGCTCCTCCAACTTTCTATACAAGGTTTTATAAAGGTTTCACAAAAAAATCATCTGAAAGTTTTATCATCAAAAAATTCATGGTACACACGAAAAATTTAAAAAAATCGCGTAATTAATATAAATTGGTGGCCAAATGCCCAAAATAGATTCATAAAATTGTGTTCAACTCCCAACAGAGGGTTCATTAAATGTTTCACGGAGAAATCGTGTTAACTCATATCACATCACAAAAATATATATGGATTAACACACATAGAAAATTGAGAAAATTGCTTGATTACTGTAAGTTGGCCCCTTGATTACTGTAAGTTGGCCCCTAAATCCAGAATATATTTCTCCCACAACTCCCAATAAAGGAATCCATGAGGTTTCAAAAGAAATTTTTTGAGGGTCATATCATTAAAATATTCATGAGATAATACACGCAAGACAGAGAAAATTGTACAATTCATGTGAATTTGCTTCTAAATATTTAAATAGACTCTAAAAATTGTGAGACTACATACTGTTCCTCAACTCGCTATGACGGGTTCCCTAATAATTTTTTAAAAGATATCGTCTGAAAGCATAATACAAAAAATATTCATGCGGTAAATATATAAAAAATCAAGAAAATCTCCTAGTTCCTGTAAATTGACCCCTTAATCCAAAAATAGAGCTCTAAAAGTTGTGAGACTATGATTACTGTTTCCCAACTCTCAACGGAGGGTTCCGTAAATATTTCACAAAGAAATCATTCGAAGGTCATATCACAAAAATATTCATAAGCACAAAATAAACTCTAAAAGTTGTGCGATTGTACGTACTGCTCCTCCAACTCAATACGGATGGTTCCGTAAAAGTCTCACAAAAAATCATTTAGAGTCATATCATTAAAATTTTCATAGGCTAATACATATGAACAAAACCTAGAAAATCGCATAATTCTTGTAAATTGGCATGTAAATGCCCTCGATGGACTTTAAAATTGTGAAACAGTACATATTGCTGCCCCAACTCATTGATGTGTCTGGCGCTAGATCTATGGATTAATAAACACAAAAAATTAAGGAATTTGACGTGATTTCTAAGAAAAGGCCTATATATGCGGAAATGGGTGTGAAAAAAATTGTGTGAATATACGTGATGTTTCCCAACTCAATATGGAGGTACTCATAAAGTTTTTTGAGAATTCTTTTTGGGTATTCCATACGCAAGATCAATAGGCTAATATACACGAAAAATTGAGAAATTTGCGTGATTCCTAAGAAAAGGCCTGTAAATGCAGTAATGGACGTGAAAAAATTGTGTGAGTATACGTGATGGTTCGCCAACTCACTACAGAGGTGCTCATAAAATTTTTGAGGAAATATTTTTTGGTGCTTCAGGCTCCAGATCCATGGGCTAATATACACGAAAAATTAAGAAATTTGCGTGATTCCTAAGAAAAGGCTGGTAAATGCAAAAATAGGAAAGAAAAAAATGATGTGAGTATATGTGATGACTTCTCAACTCAATATGAGTTACTCTAAAAGTTTTTTGAGAAAATTTTTTTGTGTGCTCCATGCCAGATTTATAGGATTGAGGTGATTCCAAAGAAAGGGATTGTAAATGTGAAATGAACGTGAAAAAATGGTGTGAATATACGTGATGGTTCTCCAACTCAATGCGGAGATCCTCATAAATAATTTTTTGATATATTTTTTTGGATGTTCCAGACGGCAAAATCATGGGCTAATACACACGAAAAATAGAGGAATTTACATGATTCATACAAAAAGATCCGTAAATGCGAAAGTAGGCGTGAAAAAAATGGTGCGAGAATACATAATGGTTATCCAACTCAAACAGAGGTTTCATAGAGTTTTTTGAGAAATAAATTTTGGGTGCTTCGAGCGCCAGATTCATGGTTTAATACACACGAAAAATTGAATAATTTGCGTGATTCTTAAGAAATGACATGTAAATGGATAAATGGTTGTGAAAAAATGTGTGAATATATATGATAGTTCTTGAACCCAAGACGAAGGTACTCATAAAGATTTTTGAGAAAATATTTTTGGGTTCTCCGAACACCAGATCCATGGGCTAATATACACACGGAAAATGAGAAATTTATGAAATTCCTAAGAAAGGACTTGTAGATGCGGATATGGCCGTGAAGAAAATAATGTGCGTATACATGATGGTTCACTAACTCAATACCGAGGTCCTCAATATTTTTTGAGGAAAAACTTTTGGATGCTTCGAGTGCCAGATTCATTGGCTAATACACATGAAAAATTAAGGAATTTGTGGCATTCTTAAAAAATGCCTGTAAATGCGAAAATGTACGTAAAAAATGGTGTAAGTACACGTGATGGTTTCTCAACTCAATATGGAGGTCCTTATAAAGTTTATTGAAAATTTGTTTTGGGTGCTCCAGACGCCAAATCTATTGGCTAATACACTCGAAAAATTAAGGAATTTGCGTGATTCCTAAAAAATGGAGTATAATGCGGAAATGAGCATAAAAAACTGTGTAAGTATACGTGATGATTTTTCAACTCAATAAGAAGGTTATCATAAAGTTTTTTGAGATAATTTTTTGTATGCTCTGGGCACTAGATCAATGTACTAATACACGTGTAAAATTAAGTAATTTGCGCAATTCCTAAGAAAGTGCATGTAAATACAACAATGAGCGTGAAACAAATGGTGTGAGTATATGTGATGGTCCCCAACCTAATATATAGGTCCTCTTAAAGTTTTTTCAGAAAAATAATTCGGGTGCTCTGGACACTAGATCTATGGGCTAATACACAAGAAAATTGAGGAATTTGCGCGACTCCTAAAAAAGTGCCTGCAACTGTGGAAATAGACGTGAAAAAAATAGTGTGAGTATACATGATGGTTCCTCAACTCAATACTGAGATCCTCATAAATTTTTTGAGAATTTTTTTTTGGGTGCTCTGGACGCCACATCTATGTACTAATACACACGAAAAATTTAGGAATTTACGCAATTCCTAAAAAAGGGGCATGTAAACGCGGAAAAATTTGTCTGAAAAAAATGGCGTGAGTATACGTGATGATTTCCCAACTCAATACGGAGGTCCTCACAAATGTTTTAAAGAAAAATAAATTGGGTGCTCCAGGCTCGAGATCTATGGGATAATACACGCGAAAAATTGAAGAGTTTGCATGATTCCTAAAAAAATGACTTGTAAATGTGGAAATGAGCGTGAACAAAATGGTATGAATGTACATGATGGTTCACTAACTCAATATCGAGGTCCTCATAAAGTTTTTTTGGATGCTTCGGGCGCGAGATCCATGGGTTAATATACACGAAAAATTGAGGAATTTGGGATATTCCTAAAAAAGGCATGTAAAAGTGAAAATAGGCGTGAAAAAAATGATGTGAGTATACGTGATGGTTCACCAACTCAGTAGGGAAGTCCTCATAAAGGTTTTTTAAAAAAATATTTGGGTGCTCACGCCAGATTCATGTGTTAATGCACACGAAAAATTAGTGAATTTGCACGATTTTTTAAAAAGGAGCATGTAAATGCTGAAATGGGTGTGAATAAAATGATGTGACTTTACATGATGGTTCTCCAACTCAATACGGAGGGTCTCATAAAGTTTTTTGAGAAAAAAAATTTGGGTGTTCCGGCGCCATGTTAATGAGCTAACACACACGAAAAATTGAGAAATTTGCTTAAATCTCAAGAAGCCCTTAATCCTAAAAAATATTAAAGCCTAGAAATCCCCCAAAAAACATAAACCTAAAAAAATGTTAAAAAAGACTGTACGTACTGCTCCCCATCTCTTTACGGAGGTTGCGTCAATACTTTGTAAAGAAATCGTCTAGAAGTCATAACACTAAAATATTATGGATTAATACACACAAAAAAATAGAGAAAATAGTCTAATCTTATAAATTGGCCCCTCAATGCCTAAAATAGATAATAAAAATTGTGAAACTATATATATGTCTTCCTCAACACCGTACGAGGTGTTCTATAAAGGTTTCGCAAAAACTTGTTCAAAAGTCAGTCATATGATTAAAATATTCATGGGCTAACACATGCGAAAAATTGAGAAAGTCACCTAATTCTTGTAAATTGATCCCTGAATGTTCATAATGGACCCTAAAATTGTGAGAATGCATATACTGCTCTCCCAACTTCCTACAAAGGGTTCTGTAAAGGTTTCACAAAGAAATCATCTAGAAGTCATATCACCAAAAATCAAAAATACTCATGTGCTAACACATGCGAAAATTGAGAAAATCGCATAATTCTTTTAAATTGATCCCTAAATGTTCAAAATGAAGTCTTCATATTGTGAGACTATACGTACTACTCCCCCAACTTTCTATTGAGGGTCGCATAAAGACTTTGTGTGAGAAAATCTTCCAAAAGCCATAGCACCATCATATTTATAGGCATACACAAATGATAAACTAAGAAAATGGTCTAATTCATTTAAATTTGCCCCTAAATACCAAAACATGATGTGGGTCATGATGAATCTATAAGTACTCCTCCCCCAATTCCCTACGAAGGTTCTTTAAGAGTTTGCAAAATTCAATAAAAAGTCATAGCACCAAAATATTCATGGGCTAACATACAAGAAAAACTAAGAACATCGTATAATTCTTTTAAATTTGCTCGTATATGTCAAAATATGTCGTAAACCATTGTGAAACTATACGTACTGCTCAGATGATTTTCAGGAAACTAAGTCGCTATTTACTTATTTTTTGTCTATGTAAGTAACAGAATATTATTTTGAAAATATTGTATATAAGATGAAAAATTGAGATAATCAACCAAGTAAGCTTTTATGATTCTCGAATCAAACTATCTAAGTTAATTTCAAAACATTAAATTTATTGTTTTCATTTTAATTAGGTGTTTGCCAACCATTATTCAACTCTTTGACAACATAAGAGAACCAAAATCTCTGTGAATGATTTTTTAAAAAGAAAAACTATCATTTTTATGTATTGTTCGTTAATTATTATTGGGGTATATATCATTGACTTTATTTATATATAGCTTTAAATATTGTTGAAAATCAGTGCATATTTGGGCTGGCCATTGACATTTGGGCTCTAAAATCATAAATTCATTACTCAAGAATAGGAGGAATATATATAAAATTGTGAAAAAATCGTTTTGGTCAGAAAATTTAATTAGAATGATATTTTTACCATGTTATTTATCTTTTAAAATATTTTTACCCTTTTTTATTTTATTATCTTTTAATTAAAAATTAAAAAAAGATCATTTCAAAAAAAAAAAAATTCTGGCCATTTAGAATTCCTAAAATTTTAACAAGATCTTACACGTTTTATTTATGAATTTTTGTATTACGTACTTATTGATTTTCGTTGAAAAATATCATCAATAAATAGTATATCTATCGCGATTCCACAAACGACGATGGATTATACGTAGAATAAGAACTTTCAACCATGAGAATTCAAACGAGTATGTTATTTTCTTCGTTTTTAATTTATTAGTCATGCTTTAATTTAAAACTAAGCTTAAGAATATAAAAAAAGACTTATGAATATTAATTATAGACTTATCAATTATCATTTTCAAGCAGAAATGAAACCCACAATTCTCATGTCATCTTTTTTTTTCTTATTTCTTTTTCTTGTCACTATCATTTTTCTTTTAAAAAAATTATGTGCATTTTGTCGATTAGTTATCAAAGAAAAAAATAACGATATTTATGATAATTATAGTTAGAAAAAAAATAAAATTAGAAGATACTATGCATAACGATCCGTCTAAATATTTTATTTTTCTAAGTTAATGATTCATTGAATATTGAAATTTCAACGAATATTTAAATTGAGCGTTCGATTAATAATGGAGAATAATATATTTTGCTTATTGATTAGTCTAAAGATTTTTTTTTTAATTTTTTGTTAGTCTTTTAGGTGATAATGATATAAAGTGATATTTTCTAACATGACTAAACATAGTAAAATACAATTTATAATTACTCAGAAAAAAACAACTAACAACATAGCCCGCCACGACAATTTATAATGGTAGTAATTATTATAATAATAACAGTCAAAGAATAAATTATACGTGATTAATTAATAGAATTATTCAGAATAATATATATTTGATTAGACAAACATCCTAACCATTCAAAAACATAAATTATTATCATGTATAATTAATTTAACATGTGAAGCAGTCCAAAATTGAAGGTCTGTTCTTGTTTTTATTTTTATTTTAATGAGAACAAACTTAAATACATCACAAACAGTATAATACGATCTAATAAATTATACTCATAATTTTACATACATACATACATATATATATATATATATCATTTATATTATGATGAATATTTGTGACGACCAAGTAAATATCATTTATATTATTTTTACAAAAAGTCAATAAATATTATTAATATTTTTGTTAGATAGCGTACGTATTTTAAAATTCACAATTAATGTAATACGTAAAGAAGAAGCAAGTGCAAGTGTATCACAAGTCTATTAGTAGTTATTATTAATTATTGGGGAGAAACATAACCTTTTTGTATGGTTGAAGTGTATAATAATATTCAAAAATAAAAGAAGCGAATAATTTATTTATACAGGCTCGAGCACTGATTTACGTTTCATAATTTCATAAATTTTTAATTTGCCATTTTGTATTCTTCTAGCATCATTTTTTTAGGCAAAATACTCATATATGTACAAACATTTTAGATATACTCAAGAATTCATTAAATATTTATGGTTAAAATAAACGTTTTAAGATTAATAAATAATATTAATAAGCTATTTGAAACGATTTGATTATAATACAATTTGTAACATAAATAAGCGATTTGTGACGAAAGATTATAATTCAATTTATAACAATCATAAATTGAAAATTATTATTTTTTATTTTTATATAATATATAATTTTAGAACTGACAAATATTTTTTTAAGGAAATAATGAAAAGGCTCAAATTCTAACCTAATCTTTTTTTTTTTGGCCAAATATTCCCCAACATGAGGGGGTGGGGGTGGGGGGGATGTCACATCAACCTTATTTCTTTGTAACAAAAACTATATTAAAGTAACTAATTGACATAATTTGCCAAATTAGAAGCAACATTTGCATGTGATCCCATGTTCGATTTCTCCAAATATATATATATTGAAAAAAAGGGAAAACGTACAAATACTTCTTTAATCTATGTTCGAAATCTCAGAAACATACTTATACTATACTAAGGTCCTATTACCTTTCTGAACTTATTTTGTAAGTAATTTTCTACCCCTTTTCGGCCTACGTGGCACTAGCTTGAAAAAAAAAGTCAACTCGCATTGAGCCCACAAGATGGTGCCACGTAGGTCGAAAAGGAGTAGAAAATTATTAATAAAATAAGTTCAGGAGGATAATAGGACCTTATTATAGTATAAATGTGTCTCTGAGATTTCGGACATAAATTAAGAGGATACTTGTGCATTTATCCCTAAAAAAAACTATAATATGTAGATTATTAAACTATGTCTATTTAGTAAATGATTTTTGAAAATTGAATAGTACTAAAAATATGGAGCATACATATAGTTGGAAAAAATATACTAATTATTGCTTGAATTCTTGATGGAACACTTATTTTGAAATTACTTTTTGAAGACAAAAAAAAAAGGCATTTCACATAAATTCTCTAATATAATTATTAATTTGAGTTTAAAATGTTGAATTCATTACTTTTTAAGGTTGGCTATATGCCATGGGTGGCCTAATTATGTAATTATACACTTCCAACCTTGACTTTTCTACCAATATACCTAAAACCTTATCCATATAATTTTATTTTCAAATAATAAAAAACATAAGGCACAAAATGATTTCTTTATTGAGAGATATTTTCTTCCACCCTATTGTTTTGATTTGGACACTTTTATACATTTATCCTTTTTTCCAAAATTTGTAGGGCTAACCACTTTAAGTCACTCTCTCCCAAAGTCATCAAATTCAAACTAAATAATTCAATCATTTCAAAACCCCATTGGAATGTTCATCTAAAATATCCAAAGACACACAAAGTTTTTTCAAAACTCTCTTTATTTCATGGCTTTAAATTCATTGAATCATTCGTTCAACTGTAGAAAAACTGTTTCTGTTATTCAAAAATGTCACACACGGCGCGTTAGTTCGCGATCAATTTCAATGTTAGTAATTTCTTGTCAGAATCGCGAACCAAGTGATCACAAAAGCGCGAAGACGGATAAGCAAATCAACAAGGGTGTGTTTCCACAACTTATATTTGGTGTGGGAAAATTTGGAAAAGGTTTAAAGGATAATTTGAGTCCTAAGCAAAAGGGTGATTGGAAGGATTTGACCTTAATGAGCTTATCATTTGCTGTGTATGTATACATTTCTCAAAAACTTGTTTGTGCTTATTGTGCTTGGACTTCACTTGTGGGACAATCTTGGTAGGTCAATATAAAAACGAATAGATTCAGAATTTAGAATCGTTACTTATATATGTATCTATTTTTATTTTTGTTAACATAATCGTATATATTTATGATTTGAATTCGAATAAATCTATCTTGTCTACTCAATGGAAAGCAAAAGAAAATTAATTTCTTGATTTTACTTTCCATCTTTAGTTTAATTTCACTTTTTCCAAATGTAGAGATTATTGTACATAATAAAGACTTATTTAAATTAATTTGTGACTTTTTTCTATGATAAATGTTTATAATTAATTGTCTTTTATTCACATATTTAATGCCTAAACATATGCTGATCAAATCTTTAAAAAAAAATGGACTATGTATATAGAAAATATACGAAAAATTATTTATGAGGAACTATTACCTCCCTAGACTATTTAATATCATATTTAAATATATATTTGCCTACGTGAACATAAAATAATGTAAATTATAAATAGTATTGTGTCCACGTATAGTTCAAAGGTAAAAAATACACTATTAAATAGTTTAGAAAGATAATATGTCATCATGAAAGTTTAGTATCGCAATAGCAAATTTGACCAAAATCGAGATATTTTTCAGATCATCCTGAATGACTATGTTGATAGTACTAGATAATATAACGAACCTCGAATTTAATTCAACTTCAATAAGTATCTCATGACATTAGAATTGTCACGAACTATTCACATTCATAAACGCTCAAGACGGAGTTTAAGAATATGAACGATATAATATGAAAATTTATTAATATATATCATAAATATTAGTACTACTTTTTTTTTTTAAGGTTTTAACATTGACCTTGATTTTTGGTGGTAAATAAATGACTTCAATTTTCCTATTAATCTAAATTCCAATTAATTGGCCCTACTCCATTATTACTCATTTAAAATAGTTTTTCTAAACTTTAATTTTGTGGTCCTCTCTTAGCAAAATGATTTAAACGACGGTCTACTTGGAACATGCAAATATTAAATCTCCTAATCAAACAGGATAATATTATATTATATTTAAAAAAACCTTTAATTTATATGAATTAAAGTTAATGATTTGACAAGCCAAATATGAAAATGGTAAAAGTAATGAATATGAAAATGAAAGTTTATATTGAAAATTATTTGTATTCTTTTTTTAAAAAAATATGAGATAAAAAGTAGATTGAAAATTTGTGGACCTAAATCCGTTTAAATTTTTATTGATTATTGATTATTGACATACTTATTTATTAAGTAGCTCAGCTTATTTCAATTCTATCAAAGTTTGGACTAATATCTAGTTCAAAAATTGAGACATAAAAAATCTTATCTAATTAATTTTTTAAAAAAATATTTTTTTTATTTACTATGTTTGTATATATTCATAATAAAGAAAAATAATAGTTTTATAAGATATTAAAAAATTATTTTAAACAATAGTTAAGACTTAATAAATAATAGACAAATGGAGCTTACTCAATGTACATAAAGTGTTCATTCGAAGAACAATGCAGTAACAAAAATATTTAACGAAATAGAGTTACGAGTTATTGATAATGCTCTCGTTTATAAATTTATATTATTTCAATTCGTTTAAATTCAATCCAAATCGTCTTAGTAAAAAACGAGTCACTAAATTCAAAGATAAATACAGAACTATCAAACTCCCTCCAAGCCTATTCCACAACCTCTATCGGGTCTATCTAAGAGCATGTTCTCAATAAGTTAAAATTGTGTTCTATTCAATACTTCTTCGATTTACCTCTACATAATCTGATCTTCATATCAATAAATCTGATCACTAACTTATATGTGTATCTATTCTCACATATCCAAACCGTCTCACTATTATTTTCCTCATGATCAACCACAAAGATCTCGGCCTTGACATGAGAGCATCAAATTATAAAAAGATTCACGATTATATCTAATTTACATAATTTAACTATCAAAATATATAACAAAATGAGTCATAGATGAAATTAAGCATTCGTTTTTTTCAAAAATTCAAATTAATCGAATCAGTAAATTTATCACATAGCTTTCTTTATAGGGAATAGAGGAATTATTACTTTTTCTTTCATTATATACAAAAATCTCAATTTTAGAATATAGTCCCAATAATGAATGTACAACATGACCGACATTTTTAAATATTTTTTTCTCTTTCCATTTTTGTTTATTTTTTTGAAAAAGAAAAAACTCTTCATTATTTGAGAGAACATTTTTGGATATTATATATTAATAATTGTGTTTCACAATAAAATATATACAACTCATTGTTCTTATCCACTTTGCTTCCTATATATTTCTATTCCCAAATTGTTTATTACTATCTTTATATTTAATTATTTATAATTTATAATATGGGGCTTTGGCATTTATATCTTGGCCCCAACAGCTTTATCCAAATTGTAGATTCAACATATGATAATCTGATCATTTAAGTCGGAGTTTCATGATATTTTATATTGTGAAATTTTAAAAAATATTATTTTTTATTTTAAAATAAAAATATATTCAATTATAAATACAAATAATAGTTGTTCATTTTTTTGTGAGAAATTTAGAATGTTATCTACTTTTTGTCAATGAGAATTCTTTTTTTTTTTTTACATTATAATCGCCATCTCCATATCTTTTTTTAATTCAGATAACAAAAAATGAATTTACAGTAGGGTAATATTATTATGTCGATATGATTGTACTTGCAATTTTATTTTTGAAGAATTAATAGTCAATCAAATCAAATAAAATTCAATTCAATCAAATATTGTAAAGTCATTGACATTTGACAATAACAAAAATTACTTGCCAAAGTACTCTTTGTTTTCAATTTACTTGATATATTTCGATTTTTAAGATTCAAACAAGTAAATTTTGACGATAAATTTTTAACATATTTTAAATAATTAATTATGATGAGTTATAATACTTTTTACGTAGTTTATAAATATATATATTATATTTCAAAAAATATTGATACATAAATTTTCTAATTTAATCAAATTATTTACATCTCAAAAATCATAAAATGTCACAAATCTGGCTACTAGACAAGTTGCTTTAACACTTTGTAAAATAGAACAAATATTCCACTGCACTTTTTGTAACAGAAATAACATGAAACAAAATACATAGAACGATAAATGATGATTCGATACATTAAGCTTTCGTTGTACAGAATATTATAAACTATAGAAAAAGAAAATTTATACTAGCACCTACTAATATTGCTTCTATTTATATACTATATTATACTATATACTCCAAACATAGTTTTACATTAAAAAAACTACTATGCTTAAAAGCTCACAATATCCACATTGAAACTCAATTGATTTTGAATTTCCATAATAAAAACGAGGAAAGGTGATACTCTGAATAATTTTTTTTCATTTTCACGAACTCAAACTCGAAATTTCGTTTCAGATCTCCACACAACATCCGGATTGTACAAATCCTGAAAATTCATCAGGAACATTTATCTTTGTTAATTTACTGTTTTGTCCTTGTTTTTTGTTGTTTTCTACGAAAAAGAACCCATGCGGGGCACCTTGATAGGCCGACCCGGTAACCAAGGTCCGATCACCAAGATCCACACCACATGCTCCGACTTTCACATTCGGGTCGGATTCAGCCCAACAAGTTAAATTTCCATTTTTACCCACCCCTACACATGCCCTAGGACACTGGCTCGAACCCCATGCATCCTCAACTCGTCTCCATTGAGCCGTGCTGAGTTCGTATAACTCAGCACTACTTTTAAATCGGCCTTGGTTTTCCGTATCGTAACCACTTACGACACAGAAATTCGAGCCGATTATAACCCCTTCACACTCATCTCGCTCCTCACTCATCCTAGGCAATTCCGTCCACTCGTTGGACGAAATATCGAAAACCCAAGCGGAACTCAGCGCGTTCTTACTCTCATCATGACCGCCGGCGATGAAAACTCGTCCTCCGGTAGCTCCCATAGCGAAAAAAGATCGAGCTTCCGGCATGTCCATACACTGATTCCATCTCCGAGTCATGAAATCGTAGACAAACACATCCTTAATTGGATCCCAGCTCGACGGATTCCATCCACCCATAACAATTAACTTTCCTTCAGTAGTTGCAATTTGACAAAACATCGGTAATCCATCCGGGTATTTCGGAATCGGGTCTACCCGATCCCAAATCCCGGATACTAAATCGAAAACAGAGATCGCAAACCTGGGTTGTCCGGTGGGTTTGGATTCAACCGGAGAAGGTAAAGCTTGTACTAAACAAGCAGTTTTATGGGTAAAACCCGTTTGTTTCCGATGGTAATAGAAAGCTTTACTTTGAAGAATTCTACACCATCTCCGGCAAACACGAGATGCAACTCCATGAGTTGAGTAGTGTAACCGGGTCAAACACTCGAGGGCAATGTCCTCGGGTAGACCCGGTACTAATTCAGTGAGCTTATTTTGATTCATTTTTGAAAATTTTTTTCAATTGAAGAAGATGAAGTGATGCAGAAATTTGGGGATTTTACGTTGCTATTTATAGTTAAAAAAATTAAAAAAAGAGAAAAAAACAATCACCGATATAATGCAGTAAGATTATTACACGTGGCAATTATCGATAAGATCATTGATACTGACATAAAAATATAATGGGCTCGTCCACAGGATAAAAAAATTCCAATTGATGTTCATCGATATTAGCCACACAATAAATTATTATCCTTTTAAATTTGTTCGTATAATTTAGCGTAACGCTAATATATAAGAATGATAATGGGACATGGTAAATATAAAATGGGATGTGTTTAAGATTATAACGAATGAAAGTGTAAATAAAAATAAAACGAATTTTACAAGACAAAAATATGTATTTAATTAATTAAAAATTGAATATATTCAATCAAATTAGAATTTATCAAAGTGTGATAGTCTCCTTGAAGAAAACTATGATATAGGAGGAAATAAAATAAGTTTTTAGTTTAATATAAATCATTTTCTTTTAACTTTTTCGTTATTTTATTTAAATATTTAAATAAGATTTTATTCATATTAATAGTAACTATAATAAAATATTTGTTAATCATATAAAAATATATTATTTTTAAAAATTATGTTAATGGTCATTTTGAATCATGCGAGATGACTATAAGAGGACATCTGAATGTTATGATGAGGTCTTTTTTTTAATTATTTTGTATTTGATGTTCGGATAAATGAGGTTCAATAAAATTTATAAATTTCATATTAAGAATTTCTAACAGAGGTAACTCTCTATCAAAATAATATAAATTCGAAATTTTTAATTAAGAATGAAGAAATATAATATTATGTTTGAAATTGAGTTTATATTAAAACATAATTAACATAATATAACATTTTGTCAATACAAACAAAAGTAAAGGAAAAATATAGAAAGGACACTAGCAAAAGTAAAGTGGTGTTAGTTTCTTATTAGCCAAAAAAAAAAGTAGGCTTCACTTATGTAAAAGTTTATAACCAAAAAGTAAAAAGTTGATTTTCAATTAATCAGACTATTTAAACTTTATTGAAAATTCAATTTATTCGATTTGAATTATTTGAAGAATGCAATATATTATTTATTAAACATATATAATCAAATCCTATATTTAATTTTTATATTTTAAAAATATATGCCACGTGGCAGATAAACTTTATATGTAATAATTCAAATTCATACTTTCCTAAGTCAGCACCTCTTTTATCTCTAAGAGAATGTATGGTCCACATGGGTTCCACTTTGTCTCTAAAATAAAGTAGATTTATCATCGAGGTATGTAGCGGGATGAATATATAATTAAATTTTATTCAAAAGAAAAAAATGAAAAATTTACGATAGGAAAATATCTTCCTTATTAAATGAGATACTATTCAAAAATGATTATTCGTGTATGTGATTGAAAAATAAGGCCAAATACATAAGTAGATTTCTAAATTTGTTGGGGTTTTTTGCTCAGGTATCTCAACTATGTTATTTTCCTATTGAATCATTGAACTCCCATAATTTGTTCCGTTTAAACAAACATCGTTGTCTGATGTGGAACCAGATTTGTGAGGGGTATTGATAGAGGATACATATGTTGTTCCACAAATCATTAGTCCAATTGATAGTGAAAAATATTTGAGAATAATTGTATTTTACTTAAGTCATTTGAACATATTAGAAAACAATTGAGACTAACACGGTTTGTCTTCATTCCTTCAATCAAAATTATTACAATTCGAACACAATGAAAGACATTTACAATAGAAAAGCTGATCAAAAGCAACCCACAGTGTTTTAAAGAAACAAATTATGGATGGTTCAATGATTCAATTGAAAAATGACGTAGTTGAGGTACCTGAGGGAAAAAATCCAACAAGTTTAGGATTTTGTTTATGTATTTGGCCGAAAAATAACAATAAATTCAAAGTTAATTAAAAAATAGTTAGTTTTTAGTATTCACAGTATTGTCAATTTTTAAAGAGGTTCAAAATTTATGATATTGTCATGCATTTCAAAATCCATCGATATTATTAACTTATTTCAATTCAAAGCTCATGTGGTTATCATGATATATTCACATATTACATTTTTGATAAATTCTTAAATATTAATAAAATTAAATTTAATATTAATTTAAATTAATCGATCCAGTAAATTTTGTAGTGTGTCATTGGATACGGTGTGTAGCTTGATTTTTTGAAGGTGACTTGACAATTAATGAAATTATTAAAAGGGGATACTGTTCCATGTTTTGCAATTATTTATATTAATAATCTATTTAAAAAAACGAACCTATACACACACAGAATCAATGAATGGTTTCTCTATTTTTATGTTATATGTTTCTAATATATGGCCCACAAATTGACAATATCACTAATTAGATTTAAAGGTTCGATGTTAGTATTCGATATTTATTTTAGATTCTAATTAAGTTAAATTCATGTTTAAGAGTTTTATTTTGATAGGTAAAGTGTTTTCATTAAGAATAATTAATTACTCGTTAAGGTTATATTTAGTATAGTAATAATGACATATTCAATAAATAAAATGAAAAAAAAAAAGGAATGGTGTTTGCATACTTTAATCATATCTTAAATATAGAGAAACTTTTTTCGAAAAATTTATCGACTAAAGAAAAAAGCATAAAAAAAATGTAATAGAAAAGAAACAACATACACTATTTCTTTTTAATGCAATCTAGACGTTATGCCTATAGTACAGTATAATTTATTGATTCATTTGAAGCAACGTTGATTGGTTTTGTATTTACTATTCTTTTGTAATAATGTGTGAGTTTGTATGTATTATATCTCTCTATTTTGTTTTATGTATCGTTATTTTAGTGGGAAAAAAGATAAATATATCTCTAAATTAAATGTTATATAGATATTTTCTGTCATATTTTTAGGATATTTTTATTTTTATCGTTTAAAAATTATAGCATATATATCCTTTATATTGAAAAATTATAGCATATATATCCTTTATATAATAGTATACACGTGTCATAATGTTATCCATCGACCGATATTTATTAAATATTGAATAGACGGATAAGATTGTGTCATGTGTCCCTATTTAGTCTTCCCTTAGAGTGAAGGGCATATATGTTCTAGTTTTTTTATGACAGTGGCACTAATATCCTACAATTATGACGGAGACTACCTGCATACCATTTACGATAGTTCCGGAATATGTTTGTCTTTTTTCCCTATTTTATTAATACGAAATTTAAGAAAAAAATATTTTTAAAATTCATAATTTTTAAAATAATTCTTAAATATTTACATAGTTAAGAGTCATTTCATTAAGAAAAAAAGGAAATTTTTTTTAAAATGGAACTATTTCTCATTATGGTAATATGACTCTCTTTAGAGTAGTAACTTTGAGCATAAACTCATAGTTCAAATAGCAATTTCTAATAATACCATAGTTATTAGGTGCATTTAATGGTTTGGGGATCAACTAAGTAGATAGATGTTAATAAGATTTAATTTTAACTTCAAATTTCAATATATGAAGTAATTTATTTCGTTTATTGATCTTACAAGATACGTTATTATTAATTTTTTTTATCGTTGATCAATAGAATTATGTGATAATATCACTTTTAACAAAAACTTATGTGCTCTATCGTTGATTGACAAAATTATTTGATATCTACCTCACTTTAACAAAAGCTTCTGGAAACATTAGCATGTTTTTTTTTAAATTTTTTTTTATAACATTTAGACTTATAGTCAACTATCATATCTTTTTTTTTAATTAAAATGATATCTTACCTATGCTTTTTACTTGGATGTGATGTTAGGAGGAACCCACTTATTTACAACCTTATCACAACCATATATCATAAAATCATATTTATTGCTTTTACTTTTTTATTAAAATTTTAGGGCCCATTGTTTGGCAAAAAGACACACATTTTTTCTTTAATTTTTGGGGTATGGAATCTAAAGTGTCCAAGATTTGCAAAAATAAGAATTATTGAGGGTAAAAAAGACCAAAAAAAATTATTTGAAATTCTAGTTTTTTTTGTGTGAAACTATATGTTATAATTTGGACAAACACTAGACAACTTGCAATGAGAAAGTAGCAACTTGTATACAGAATCATTAAGGTCAATTTCCTGTTGAAAAATTATAATATTTGTATATCTGGTATATATACTTATATTATATAATTATAATAAAAACTTCATATACGATACGAGATATTGTGAAATTATTGAGCGATTAAATATTATTATTTATCATATAAATGTTAAAAGTACAAGTATCTAGACTAGAAAGACCCATAAGTACTAAGTCATTTTAAAAAGGATAATAGGTGAAATTTTTCTAAGATTTAAGATTTTTTTTAATAAATATTGATATGCCCCTCAACGGTAAGGGTATATATGAGCCACTTTTATAACGAAGGATATATCAACTCTAAATGACAAAGTTAAGGGGTATATCAGACCCTTTTCCCTTGATTTCCCTATTTCAATGAGAAAAACACCCTAAAATTTGATTACTTGATATTTCAAACGTTGAAGATAAAATTTGATTGTTTATACTTTTTACACGTTTCATATTAATTGATTACTTTATATTTTACACGTATATTAAAAAATTATAAATAAAAAAATAATTTTATCAACTCATTTTTTAAGAACTTTTTTTTGAATTTTACATACAAGTATCAACACTTGAAAAAATTAATAAATAAAAAAAAGTCAATTTAATATTTTCTGGATTTCATAAAATAATCAAAATAATTATTTTTAATATAAATCAACTAATATGATACCAACGAAATATTTATTTCACCGAATAGTCTATTACATTAAAGCCTCTTTATTTTGGAGGATTAATTAAATCTCTAATGATGGAACCCCATGTGCTACTTAATTTTTTAAATTATAAATTTATGTCTTTACTTGATCTTTCCACAAGATAAGACCCCAACAATTTTTAGTCCATAGTTTTATATTTTTTAAATACTATATCTTTCATTCTTCTCCTTGTATTAATTTAAACTTTGCTATTTTTAGTAAAAAATTGTGGAATTTAAAAGATAGAAAATCACCAGACCTTCGATATTTAAAGTTTATGAATTTATTTTAATAGTTTTATATGAATAAATAATAATATACCAAATAGATGTATATAGAATGTAAATAAAAATATCTTTTTATCTTAATTATAAACATGAAGTCTGTATATATTTTATCCGTTTCAAACGTCATGATTATATAGTATACATCATTATATTGTTTCATGTCGAATTTAAACATAAGTTATTAAGTTTTCGTAAAATTAATAGCAAGTTTTATACGATAAAATTCAATCATACTCAAAAGGAGAGTTTTGATTCTGCGAAATAGATGCGTAGGCCCCACATTAAGGAGAAGAAGGGATAAGACAATGACACGTTTGGCTACAATGTGATTCACTAATTAGACTAAACAATGGCCAGTTGAGTTGCTTTGTCGTTAAATTTGGGATATGACTTGGAAAGTTGCTGGATTTTTGTACCCAAGTCAAGCACTCAATTAGTTTTTTAAAACTCTTTTTGAGTCATCCAATACCATGTAATTTTATGTCTGAATCTCTGATTTATTTATTCGTTAATTATAAATAAAGAACGTCTCAGATATCTTGACACTGTATCAGATTAAGATAAACACTCCACTAGTTTTATAGAACTCTTTTGAGTTATTCAATACTATGTGGTTCCATGCTTGGATCGCGGACCTATTTACTCGACAATTCATTTAATGATTATGATTATTATAAAGAGTGTCTCGAATATTCTCAGTATATATTAGATTAAGACAAGCACTCAACTAGTTTTATAAAACTCTTCCGAGTTATTCAATGCTATGTACTTCTATGCTTGGATTGCTGATTTATTTATTTAACAATTTATTTAATGACTATGATTATTATAAAGATAATCTTAATTATTCTCAATACATATTATATCAAGACAAGCACGCTCAACTAGTTTTATAAAACTCTTCAGAGTTATTCAATACTATGTTGTTATATGCTTGGATCGCTGATTTATTTATTCGATAATTCATTTGGTGATGATGATTATCATAAAGATAGTCTCAAATATCCAAAATATATATATCAAACTAAGTTAAGCAGTGTTCAACTAGTTTTTAGAAACTCTTTTGAGTTATTCAATATTAAGTAGTTTCATGTCTATATCGCTGATCTATTTACTCAACAATTCATTTAGTGACTATATTGAAAGAGTGTCACAAATATTCCCAATATATATCACATTTAGTTAAGCAATGCTTAATTAGTTTTAAAAAACTCCTTTGAGTTATCCAATATTAAATAGTTTCATGTCTAGATCGCTGATCTATTAACCAACAATTAATTTGGTAACTGTAGTGAAGAATGTCACAAATATTCTCAATATATATCACATTTAGTTAAGCAATGCTTAACTAGTTTTAAAAAACTCCTTTGAGTTATCCAATTAAATAGTTTCATGTCTAAATCACTGATCTATTTACCAACAATTAATTTAGTGACTGTAATGAAGAGTGTCGCAAATATTCCCAATATATATCACATTTAGTTAAGCAATGCTTAACTAGTTTTTAAAAACTCTTTTGAATTATCCAATATTAGATATATAGTTTCATGTATAAATCTGAAAAAGAGTCTCAAACACTCTTAAGATATATCATTTTACAATTAATCTCTAAGTTTCAATCTTACGTAATTCTAATTTATTTTTTTAATAGAAAAAAACATCACTTGAAAGGATTGTGTATAGTAATTTCAAATTTAAAGATAGTTTGAGACTTATAAATTGTGAGATTACACAACGATTTAATAATATGGAACGATTAGGATTAGGTACTCTTTTTTAATAGTATGGTACAATATAATTAGGATAAGGTACATACAATTTTTATAATTAGAAACCTCTTTATGCTTCGTTTAATAATATTAAATTATTAATTACCTTTATAATTTACGATATTATACTTATGAGTCCGAAGCTTAAAGGGTATAATATGTTAATAAAAATTTTAAAACGGTATATGAATATTTATTTTAACCAAAAGGGCAAAATCGCTGGAAGGGCAGCGATTTTGCTTGCCGAAAAAAAGTAAAATCGTTGCCTTAGCAGCGATTTCCAAAACAAATTTTTGTTAATAATTTTTAATAAATCGCTGCCTAATCAGCCATTTCGTAAACTTTTAAAATTATTTATTAAAAAAGAAAACTAAGAGCAAATCGCTGCAGGGGCAGCGATTTGTCTCCAATTTTTAATTTTTTTTTCCAATCAATTTTTTACAATTTTTAAAATTAAATTTTAAATTTTCTAAAGAAATTTTAATTTTAAAATTTTCTACTACTAATTCCAAAATAATTTTTTTTAATGATTTTTTAAAATAAGTAGCAATTAAAATTTTTCTAAAATATTGATTTGAAAAAATATAAAAGAAAATTGGAGACAAATCTCTTCACTTGCAGCGATTTGCTCCTAATTTTTTCTTCTTTTTTTTTTTTAATTTCAAATAAAAAATTAAGAAAATCACTCCTTAGGGAGCGATTTATTAGAAAATCATTAAAAAAGTATTTTAGAAATCGCTGCCAAGACAGCGATTTTTTTTTTCGGCAAGCGAAATCGCTGCCCTTCTAGCGATTTTGCCCTTTTGGTTAAAATAAATATTCATATACCATTTTGGAATTTTTATTAACATTTTTATACCCTTTAGGCTCCGCACTGTTATACTTATTTGCTATAACGGAAAAGGGCCTAAAATACCCTTAAAGTATTGAAAATGGTACAAAATTACCCTCCATCCACCTATTGGCTCCAAAATACCCTTCCCACCCACCTATTGGGTCCAAAATACCCTTGTCATCCACCTTTTGGTTCAAAATTGACCATTTATTTAACGGTTTTATATTTAAACTATTTAAATATTTTTTAAAATAAGTGGTGCTCAACTATTTGTTATAATTTAACTTATTAGTCTAATTTATAAATCAATCCATTACCCACCCATTACTAATTAAATTCCTCTTAATAAACCCATCACATTATTAATGCAAGCTACTGCCAATTGAGTGTTTTTAAAAATTATAGAAGTAAATTATCATACATTTAAGTGGCTAAATAAAAATCACCGATAAACTTAAAAGTCTGACTATGTTCATCTTAATTATTCTTACGTCTCAATTATGTGATGTTACTTCATAGGTAACTTTTTTTCAAAATAATATATTAAAGGTTTTAAAACAAATCATAAATATTTATAAAATTATATTTAAAAAAAAGTGCATGAAATAATTCGGGATGTATTACTTGTTTACCTTTAATCATAAATTTCTAATTCAATTTTGAAATAAAGTGTCCTCCTAAATAAGCGGCTCAACCTAAATTTAATTGAGGTTTTGATTCGGACTCAAATAATTTTGGATGTCATTTTCAGGAATCTATAATTTTATCGTGTTTTAGTAGTGTTTATGACAATTTTGATGTTACAATTGGATTATTAATTGAGTGAGGTTTAGTTAGTAATGAGTGGGTAGTGGGTTGATTTATAAATTATATTAATAAATTAAAATTATAATCAATAGTTGAACGCCAAGTATTTTAAAAAATATTTAAAGAGTTTAATTCTAAAACAATTTAAAAAGTGGTCAATTTTGAACCCAAAGGTGGATGACAAGGGTATTTTGGAGCCAATAGGTGGATGAAAAGGGCATTTTGGAGCCAATAGGTGGATGGAGGGTAATTTTGTATCATTTTCAATACTTCAAGGATATTTAAGGCCCTTTTCCGTAGCTATAATTTGGATTCTATGTTGTTACTTGTTGCTTCTTTTCAAAATTATATATACGGTTTTATTAATTAGCTGCCATTTTTTTTTATTCATATACTTTTTTTCAACGCTTTAAAATATATTACTTGAGTCCAAGATATATAAAAAATAATCCCTCTATCTCTATAAGATATAAATATAATAAGCTAAAATTGACGTACACTCTGATTTATTTTTCTCATATCTCACATTTTGACGAGCTAATATACTATTATTGTTTATTCACTTGGAGTCTAAATCAATATGATTTTAAAATACATCACTATTATTTAACTCTTAGCATATTTGATTTTCTAATATCCACAGACCATAGTTTTGTGATATTAGAAAAAAAAGAATCATGGATCATCCCAGAAAAACAATAAAAGATAAATTTGAAAATACAACATCAAATCTAAATAAATAATAAAAAGACAAAAATTTTAGTCCTCATATAATTCTAGAGGACTAAAATTATTTACTAATATTTTAAAGGGAGATTTTTTTTGCTATTTAATTATATCTTGAATTTATGGCAATATATATTTTACTAATATCTTTGGTTCTTTAATTTTCATCCGAACAGTCTCTATCCTTCTTAGCTGTCTCAGAACCTCAAATATAAATGGAGAAAAAAAAACTATACTTATTTTATACAAAAAAAAATCAAATAAAAGGGAGGAAAATCTATTAATAATAATATATCTATGTAATTTCGTAAGTGAAGTTAAATGTGTTCTTAATTATCTAACTTTCTATTTACAACGATATTGATTTAATTAACCTTTAAGCCTCGATGACACATTGTGAACACATAGTACCATGAATGTGAGCCTCCATTTACTAACCCTCTTCGGTATGGTGCATGACATCCTCGATCTTTGCTTTCACCTCAATATTATACGTTATATTGTTGAAGTTGCACTCTGAATGTTATGTTTAAATCCTGTTCAAAATGAGAGGCCGAAATTTTAGAGGTCTATTATTTATTCATCAAACACCTCATACATTGATCAATACTATATCATTTACAAATAATAGAGCAAATTGGTCATTATGTGTGAAGTGTCTTATAAGTCAACTAGTCAATGAGATAAACTATACGAAGTTATATATTATCTTTCTTCAAATTAATAGTCAAATAGAATTTGCGTTTTGCTTCTTTTGGATTTGGATGGATCATTTCATTTTCTTTTGAAATCATCAATAATATATTTGAATTTATCTCAAGTGCACTACAAATTAATAAATTTTATTAATTAAGTGCTAATTAATTAGACTTTTGTGTTACTTGTGTTTGTGTCATTTTCTTCAATTAATTCCCTCTTCTTACCCATTTGTCCCAAATCTTTTGCCAATTGCCACTCTGTACATCTAAGTCTTCGACAAGTAACAAAGAAGCCCTACATAGGTCGATAATTGTATTTATGTCCTTTTCATTTTACGTACATTTTCAAATCGAAAAAAAACTTATTTTTATCGAGAAAAAAATAATGGATAAGAATCAAGATGGAAATATCAGTTTATTTCAAGTATATGAAGAAGGGTGGGTTCCAGAACATTCTTTAGAGGTAACTATGATTCACGTTTTGATTAAAAAAAAATGAAATTCGATTTTTCTTGATCAAATACAATAGAGAAGCTACGTAATAAGAAGGGATATCAATTATCCCTGCCCAAGAAATAATGAGATTAAAATCCAATTGAGTTAAGAGGAAAAAAGATTACAAATTACAAAAATATACAAACATCAAATATACAAAACGTAAGAATTATGATTTTCGACTTAAGAAATCTAAAGGGGGTGTTGACACCCAATTTTGGCCTAACATTTTAAAAAATTCGTGATTTTGGATTTTTATTTATTTAATAGCAAATTTTGGTCCGATGATTTTAAAATTCATACATTTTGAGTCAAATACAAAAAAAAAAATAAAAAAAAATCTGCCTTTCCCACATTGTCACTCAAACAATTTTCAATTTTGCAATAGTCTCACATCGGTATTTTGTCCTTTTTGAGGATTTTTGGGTTTCTATATAAACTCATTTCATTCAATATTTTAAAGGAGGATGGGGAGGGGAAGACAAAAGAATACTCATAAAATTTTGAGAATTCTTGGTTCCCATAGTTCAAAAATTTTAAAGTGTTTTTTGTGGTTTTTCGAGTTGAGGAGGTGCAGTCGTCTCCTTCAAACTCGTAGTTCCGGTTCGCTGCCCAGAACCAGGTAAATTTTTTTTCTTAGCCTTGTTTTATTTAATTCCCAGCTCTTTTATGTTTTCTGTTTATTATATGTAGCTTGTTTTGTTTTTTAGTTTAATGTAGTTCTAAAAGTCAATTAATATTTGTGTTTATTGTAGTTTTAATATTAGCATTATTTTACGGTTTGATGTTTATTTATATATTATTATTATTTTAAAATTGTTAGTCAACTTTTTGTTATCTTAACTTTTCAGGGTTTTGTTATTATTCTATTTTAATGTTATTTTTAATTTTTATATATTATGTTATTGTTATTTCCATATTTAATTATGTTGTTTTAGTTTGGTTGTTGTTTTCCATATTCTCTTGAGATAAGTTTGTTATGTTTTGTTGATGTTCAGGTTATATTAAATATATTTGTTAAAGGGCCAATGAAAAAACTCTCCGTCGATTTTGGAGGCCTTTCCATTTTAAAAGACGGAATTTTAATTTAAGTTTACATATTTTAGTTGTTGAAATTGGCCGATGAAGAAATTACCGTCGATTTCAAGGCTTCCCATGTTAATAAGACGGATTTTTACTCTTAGTTATTATTTGAGTTATTTATTTTTATTTATATTATTTTGCCACTAACTCTTTTACTAAGTGTCTTTACAGGTACCCGGAGGTGCTTTTCCTTGAAATTATTCGAAAAAGTTCGAATTATATTTCATTCATTATTTTGTGAATATTGACGTTAGGCAAACTTTAGGCCGATAATTATTGCTTTATTGTGTATATTGTATGTTTATTATATGTGTTTATTATATTCTTCCTCAATTTGAAAAAAAATGAATTCAGTCGGGAACCACAATTGTGGATTCCGAAGGGTGCCTAACCCCTTCCCTTCGGAATAACTTGAACCCCTTACCTAGAATCAATTTGGTTTCGTAGATTAATAATTGGTTTCCTAGTTTTCCTAAAATTAGGTGGCGACTCTATTCAAAACTCGTTTATTTTTCAAACTTTGTTAAAATTGAAACAATTAATCTTTTTTGAGTTGCCGCAACGTTTTGCCCTATTTTGATAGAATAGGGATGTAAACAGGGGGTGTTGTCACATTCTTGGTCAACTCCAATAATATTAATTAGGATGCGTGAATCGAATTGAAATATGGATAACATCGTTATTATTTGATTTATTATTATTTCATATAGTTTTAGACTATGTCATAAATGACTACTAATATTATGAAAGCTAACTAGGGGCCCTATTGCTATTTTTGATGATGTTCATTATTAATTGAAGATGCATGAATAATCAACCTACATAGATATTATACTATTCAAATATTGAATGGTCCCATAAGTAGCATGGATTAATTTTTTCTAAATATCATTTCATGCTTAGCCTCCAATTAAATGTGTGGCACACTAATAATACAAGAAATACCTATTGATATATTTAATTCGATACCGTCAAATGAGTAGGCAAAGTTAGATTACAATTCAATTACTAATTTATTAAAATTCAGTAATTTTGACCTAAATTATATGTTTGTGCTAAAAAAATTTAATGTAATTCATATTTTTTTTTTCAAAATTACTAAAATTATATTCTAATTTTCAAAATAACTAAAATTTATAAATTTTAAATTCTAACTATTTATATGTAAGCACCAAACTTAGGCC
This sequence comes from Solanum pennellii, assembly GCF_001406875.1. Lineage (NCBI taxonomy): Eukaryota > Viridiplantae > Streptophyta > Magnoliopsida > Solanales > Solanaceae > Solanum > Solanum pennellii. Next base: position 78,709,293 of record NC_028646.1, on the reverse strand, counting down.
CCAGAGCATTATAAATTTTCAGGCCCTCCCTTCCCCACTCACAAAATGATCTTCATATATATATATATATATAATAATTAATTTTAATAACTTCCATTTATTATACGTACTATATTTATATGTTATGTCCTTTTTTGGGTGAAGGAAATTAAATTCGAGTGAGGCCTAATATTAATATATTTGGGAAAATTTTCAAAAATGTGAATATATTTAGAATGTGTTCTACTACATGTGCTTTTGTTGTATTAATTAATAAAATGAAAAATAGACGTATAAGTATAGATTTCTTGTAAACGATCGAGGTCGAGTTTAGGGTAGTTCAAAATTGAACCGAAATTGATAATTACAATTGAAAAAAGTTATTGTTTCATCGATAATGGGTTATTGATTGCAGGATTTTTATTTTTATTTTTAATTATTGAATTATCGGTTCTTAAAAAATTGAGGTTTATTCTTAATGCGTTAATCGATAACACATGGTAAAATAATAAATTATATTTATTCCATTTGATATATAAAGTCTTTGACTTAAGATTTAGTTTCATATTTATTTATTTTTTACCGTCTTTAACTTTTGATTATTCTAGAATATGTTAGTGTTGATTTTGGAGTAAGATACCATCTATCGCGCATAGTCTGTTTGGATTATCACCATGTTTTTAAGTAATTTTTAATCTTTTATTTTTGTCAAATCTTAACTATCAATCTGATAACTGAACTGATAACAATCTAATAAGTTCTTAATCATTTAGCATATCTACAAATCAATAACTAATAAATTAAATTTATAAATTTTAAAATCGAACTGAAACGATCCATACGAACCCGAAGTCGACCAGCCAGCCGCCCATAAATAAGGTAAAGTGCTAACGTCCATACTTTGGTCACTTTCATTTTTAAACTTTATGACAAATTGCATAGTTGAAAATTAGATGAAAATGAAATCCAACGCTTAGATGGATCATGATTCATGAAGAAGAAAATATATAATATTCCTTTAAATTGTGTTTCATGCCTAGTTGAAGTTTCACATTTTCTTGTGAAGGGAAAGGACATAAATAAAACGATCGGGGCGGAGCTATGGTTCTGATCGATAATAATACTGTTGTTTGGTTTAGCGATTTGTTGTCAATGTTTCATTTGCTTCTTTAGCTTAGTAAGACTTCAATTACGCTAGTGCGTGAAAGATTTTCAGATCTCATTATCAATTTTTTAAATAATTGTTTGGACATATAATTGTTATAATTTTTTAGGATTTAGAACAATTTTTACTCCGCATTACTCACAAAAGCTTATAAACAACTTCAACTTATATTCATGTCAAGAAAACTCCTATTTTCAAATATTATTTTCGAGGTGAAAATAAGTATTAATATTTTTTCTTTCTTTCAAATTTCACAATTCTTATGTACATTTACTTATATATATAATATTATTTTGATTTAATTCAGATCACAAATTTTAGAAGCTTTAATAAAATACCTTCGTATAAAGTGAGACGAAGACTATAGAGAGTATTATATTTTAGTCTAGTGTAGTTAGTTGACATACCAAATTAATTAAAGTTGTAAGAATTAAGTATACTCAAAGTCCAAATAGTGGTTATAATAAAATAAAGCTTCCTCAAACTTTGCCCCTTTTTTGGGGATAAAATGAACATGGACAATTGGGCTTATATGACAAATTATGTCAACTAATTATCTTTAGTATAAAAAAATTGTCAAAGTATCTATATATATCCACCTAAAATGTTTTAAATAAATTAAGTACAAAATAGAATTTAAGTGTTAATTGTATGATTTGCATTTGTCTTTTAAATTTATCTAAGTTTTGTAATATAAAGTGTAGCTATTATAAATATTTGAAATTTAAATTGTTGCTAACTAATTTTTATGTTGACTTTTATGGGGAAAAATTGTAAGTCATAATGCATCCTTTTTTTCTTCTTAGAAGAATTATTTGAACTTTTGATTTTATAATTTATTATTTATATAATTAGTTATGGTTGATATTTATATATGTTAACAAGTTCAATCAAAGTTGAATTCACTTGTATAGCTACGATTCAAAATCATCATAAATAGAATTATAATCAAATTATTTTAAAATGCTTATTTGTATGTCAATTATTAATGATTATACAATTTTAAATTTATCTTAAATGAAAATGAATAATGCCTTGTTTACAATAACCTTTCAATACTTATTTTATTTATTAAAAAACCATATATAGGCCAACAAAAAATAAAGGCTTCTAGAAGAACACAAATATTATAATTTATAGGACCACTTTTCTTTAGGCTCATACCAAAACTTCACTTGTCCCAAAAGGTAACTATATCTATACATTTATATTCTATTTTGTATATTATTATACACTTGCAACTATACCAAAAGATTACGTTACAACCCCACCCCCACCAA
>NC_028646.1:78651052-78696869 GCF_001406875.1 Solanum pennellii | reverse complement strand
TTAAACTATACCCCTATTATATAATTACTTAGGAATGTTTGCCATTCCATATAATTTTCCCATCAAAATATGTGGTGTCGTGGATGAAATTGTTCCACCTTTAACTAGAGATCTCGAGTTAAAACCCTGGATATGAAAAATTCTTGGAAGGGAGCCCTACGTGAAGAATCCAGATATAGTCAAGCTTCAATGTGAGTATCGGACACTGGAAAAAAAAACATTTCTAGGAAACATGGTTGTTGATTAAGAAATGATCAAGCATGTTATATTTGGTTGCTAAGGCCAACACACTGAGGAAACCAAGATATATGCACGAGGATCGAGGATTATCTGGCTATCGATCAATGGTGGAGCTCTAACGAAATTCAAAATATAAAGAAGAAAACACATATAAAAAAAACAAATAGATTCAACTTATAATATACGTGATCGAGAGCCGAGGACGCCAATAACACTAAAAAAAATGCGTCTGCCGGGAGTCGAACCCGGGTCTATTGCTTGGAAGGCAATTATCCTAACCGTTGGACTACAAACGCTTATTGATAAATTTCTCAACAAATTTTATTTACTTAAATAGTATTTTTGACTTGAAATCACATGGATAATATGATCCTTTAAAAAGTATTAGAATTGCATTTTTGAAGGATCCGACAAGAGTATAATGACATCATTTTTGGATAGTCAGAGCAACACACTCACACTCGTAATCCCAAATGCTTCATAAGCTCAAATGCATCAATACATTTCTGCAAGAGATTGTTTCCACAGCTTAAATCCGTGACCTCCTGATCACATGACAACAACTTTACCAGTTACGTCAATAAATGAACATCAGCTGCTCATTATCTATATTTACTTGCCTATGGATATATGGAGGAAAAGGTTTAACTTATGGCATTGTTTTGCAAAATTCACTAAACGGCTAGGTCCACCGGTTTTTATGTCAATTGCAACAACGTACCTATAAGTTCATCAAATTTCACTATATATTTTTTTCTGAAATATATGTGAGTTTTGGTTGGACATAAGTGAGGGAATTTTGAAGAAAAATGAAAGTTTGGTTTATGTATATTTAAAGGAGACCAAAAGCTTTCTTTTTGCCACCAAAGATTTCTTTCGCATTTAACCAATGGCTAAGATAGTGGCTAACTTTTAGGGTTGATCGGTACGATGTATTAGAAAAAATAATATATTTATGAGTTGTTATGGTATTATGAATTAGAATAATAGGGCATTGTTCTCCACCTGTCGTAACAACAACAAAAGTCCATATCAAAATTTATTATCTTATTTTTTAAACACTAAAACGGAGACTTTTAAGGAATCTACGTCCTGAATTTCGCACGCTCTATGTTTTTTGTCAGCTTTTCTTCTAGTAAAAGATTAGCTTGTACCCTCCTCTAACTCCGTGTCTAAGGATTCCTGGGGTGTGAGTTAAGCATATTATTGATTGCTAATGATATTATTTAATTCTTTGTTTGGTAGGATTTTCAGCTTATGGATAACTAATTCATATCATAGTTATAAATCTTATTCACTTTAGAGTGCATACAACTAATATTCCCTCCGTTTTATATTAGTTGATCATCTTATTAAAAATAGTTGTCGATATTAGTTGATAATAAGCATAAATTAGATTTTTCCTATATTACTCTTACAATTAATTCTTTTTTAAAGTGTTCACATTTATTAATAAAATTCTCCACAAATTTATTAGGGATAGATTAGTAAAATTATCTTCTTATTTATAATTTCTTGATAGGCTTGTAAAGTAAAATATCAACTAATATGAAACCGGAAGTATATAGTGAAACACATTATTCTTTACAAATAGCTCATTACAACTTTTATTAATATATGAATTAGTATGGATAAAGATACCATTGTCCTTAATATATTCCACCAAATAGAAGATAAGAAACAATTACAATATAATTTAACTAGTCTCAGTTTTACTAATCTCAACATAACTAATACATTTTATTCAATATTATTCTTAACCACCTATTCTAAGCGACCCCTTATTTTTGTTCTTAATTATAAAATTATCCACTTGTGTATAACCAAGTCTATAAATATAATGTACAAGAAGAAGGGTGTGACAATGTTGGGCAGAAATATATGCTAAAAACTATCCAAGTGCTTGAGGGTTAAACTAAAATTATATACCAACCTTGAATAAGAAATAATTTAACTATGAAGTATTGTACTTTTTATTTTATTTTATGAATAAACTATAAATATAAACAATGAAAATGCCAACAAGATTAATCTAAGTCGACTTTTAGATTAATTCCACAAAATATATGTCATTTCTCACAAATAATATGTACAAGGTAATTCTGAACAAATGGAGAAAACACTTAGTGAAAATTGAACCTAAAACCTATTAAAAAGAGGTATAATATTTGCGTCAATATTTTTCAAAGTCACTTACTACTCCCTCCGTCTAACAATAGTTATTCACTATACTATTTTGGGATGTTTAACAATACTGTCCATTTTATGAAATCAATGGATCATTTTACACTTACTTATAATTTACCCTTATCAATAATTATTGTAATTTCTCTATTGGATTTTTCAAGACATTATATTTGTATATTCAAAGGATATAGAAAAATTATTCTTCTATTTATAATTTCTTAAGAACTGTGTGAATCAATAGTGGAAAAATATTTTTAGACAGAGTAAGCATGAATTTTTTCTGTCTTAAAACCATTATTCTTTTAAGGAAGATTATTATGTGTGTTAGAAAAGTTCTTCTTTTTTTAAACAAAAATGAGATATTATTGATATGTTGAATTCACCATCAACAAGCGTTTGTAGTCCAACGGTTAGGATAATTGCCTTCCAAGCAACAGACCCGGGTTCGACTCCCGGCAGACGCATTGTTCTTTTTATATGCCATTTACATCCCGAAAAACTATATACTCCCTCGGTCTCATTTTATGTGATACTTTTTGAATTTCGAGATTCAAACAACTCTATCTTTATTACCTTTTTATGCCATTTTTTCCTTAAAGAATGTCGTTACGACTTACGTCCCGAAAAACAATATACTCCCTTTGTCCCATTTTATGTGGAACTTTTCAGATTTTGAGATTCAACAAGTCTATCTTTGATCATAATCTTTTCATAGATCTTTTAAATATCAAACAATATACTCCCTCCAGCCTATTTTGTGTGGCGCTTTTTAAATTTAGAGATTCAAACAAGTCTGTCTTCAATCATAAGTTTTCATCAACTTTATAAACTTTTTAAATTATCTATTATTGTGACTTATAATAATTTTTCCATAATTTATAAATATATAAATTTTATTCTAAAAAATTAAAAATTTCATATTTAATTTTCAATCAAACATATGTTGACTATCGAAAAATTACTTTTAGTGATTCTTTTCCTACTTTAATTTTTTTTTTTTGTGTGTGTGTTGGAGACATTAATTGCAACAAGATCAATGATTAGTCTCCTTGGAATATATGATTAGCAAATTATACAACTAATGGAGTACACTTTCATGTTTATGGCAAATATTCTCACCTCATAATCTATATGCTACTCATACACAACAAATTAACGGTAAATATATTATTATTATTATTATTGTTATTATTGTTGGTTTGCAATGAACCTCTTGTGGACCTGATTGGGGGCCTAAAGCGAAATTTTAATTTGACGTCTAAAATATAAATAAATTTTACATACATATTTATTTAAAATTTATTTTTCTTACATTATTTAGATAAAAATTATTAGTATTTTAATATTATTTTTTCAGTTATTAGTTTTAGGTAAGATTTTATCAACTCAACATTGAAAAAAAATCTTTACGTGAAGCAATTATTATATGAATTGTTAACATAATTCTATAAGTAATAAATTGGTAAATATTAAATAAAGATAAAAGTTAGAACCATATAATTTGATACAATAAGCTGATGACTTTTTATACCCCATTTTAATATGCTTGTAGTAATGCTTGAAACTAAATTTTAAAAAGATTTATAATTCACTTTGTTCAGCACTTTTCACTATTAGTTCTTACTTCTAATAAAATACAAAAAATATTAAAGTGGATAAAATAATATATATTTTAAAAATTATACTTTTATTATAAATAATCATTTTTTTATATAAAAATTTTAAATTGATAGAAGTTTTGCAATGGAAAGGTGTGAATAGTTCTATATATAAATAGTCCTAACTTTTGTGACATAACATGAGTCTTTATGTTATACAATAATTATCCTTAACATTTAATAATGAAACTACAATCCAAGGACCCCTTAGCCTACTTATGATGATTATGAACTAGGATAAAGACACCTTAACCACCATTGAACATTTGAAAAAAAAAATAAAATATAAATAGCAATGAATAAAAAATTCTCATACATTAAAAACAAAAAACAAAAAACAAAGTGTACTACTCCTAACTCCTCCGATCGTCATGTTTCGCCTATTGAAAGTTAATTTAGATTTAATTTATTTAATATTTTTAGAATTTAAATTCTCAAAATTTAAACTATGATACTATAAATTAATTCTTCTTATATCTATATGATTTAATATTATATCTTAATAAAATATTTATAGAGTTTATCTATTGAAAAAATGAAATATGACTAGTATATATTATACCGAATAGGGCCTAAAATACCCTTAAAGTATTGAAAATGGTATAAAATTACCCTTCATCCACCTATTGGCTCTAAAATGCCCTTTTCATCTACCTATTGACTTCAAAATACCCTTGTCATCTACCTTTGGGTTCAAAATTGACCACTTTTTTAATTGTTTCAAAATTAAACGCTTTAAATATTTTTTTAAATACTTGGCGTTCAACTATTGATTATAATTTTAATTTATTAATATAATTTATAACCCAACCCACTACCCACTCATTACTAACTAAACCTCACCCAATTAATAATCTAATTATAATATCAAATCGTCATAAGCACTACTAAAACACGATGAAATTATAGATTCCTGAAAATGACATCCAAAATTATTCGAGTCCGAGTCGAAGCCCCAATTAAATTTAGGTTGAGCCACTTATTTAGGAGGGCACTTTCTTTCAAAATTGATTAGAAATTTATGATTAAAGGTAAAGAAGTAATACATCCCGAATTAATTCATGCATTTTTTTAAAATATAATTTTATAAATATTTATGATTTGTTTTGAAACCTTTAATATATTATTTTGAAAAAAAGTTACCTATGAAGTAACATCACATAATTGAGACGTAAGAATAATTAATATGAACATAGTCAGACTTTTAAGTTTATCGGTGATTTTTACTTAGACACTTGAATATATGATAATTTACTTCTATAGATATTTTCGCCTCAAATTTTTAAAACACTCAGTTGGCAGTAGCTTGCATTAATAATGTGACGGGTTTATTAATTTAGAGGGGTTTAATTAGTAATGGGTGGGTAGTGGATTGATTTATAAATTATACTAATAAGTTTAAATTATAACAAATAGTTGAGCGCCACGTATTTAAAAAAATATTTAAACAGTTTAAATATAAAACCGTTAAATAAGTGGTCAATTTTGAACCAAAAGGTGGATGACAAGGGTATTTTGGACCAAATAGGTGGGTGAGAAGGGTATTTTGAAGCAAATAGGTGAATGAAGGGTAATTTTATACAATTTTCAATACTTTGAGAATATTTTAGACGCTTTTTCGTATATTATATTGAAAAGCAAGGGAGCACAAGTGAAGACTAAATTAAAAGATTGTACTTTTTGTAACCAAACTTTGTTGTCTTATTTATAGTTTTGGCTTCAATCATATTGTACTTTTGTCACCATCTTTATGAACCCTCCAAATTCATTTTATTAAGGGGACCTCCAACCTTATTATAAAGAACAAGTCAAGAGTTCAATATGTGGAGGAAGTGAATTGTAAAAAAAAAAAAGATATATAAAAAATCAATAATAATATTAATGGATTCAAATTATAGTAAAACATAATAATATATTATTAATGATATAATTTAATATTTGAGATTTTTTTTTTCTCTTATGATGGTGATTGACTTATATACCAATATATTACATTTAAGGTCGAACTCATAAACAGATCCCTAAATTTATTGAGTTTTTTCCTCAGGTACCTAAACTATGTCATTTTCCTATTGAATTATTGAACCACACATAATTTATTCCTTTTAGCACTGTTGATTGATTTTGATAAGTTTTTCTATTGTAAATGTCTTCAATTGTGTTCGTATTGTAATGATTTTGATTGAAGGAGTGAAGACAAACTGTGTGAATCTCATTTCTTTTCTAATGTGTTCAAATAGCTTGAAGTAAAACACAATTATCCTCGAATATTTTCACTAACAATTAGACTAATGAGTTTTGGACAACATGCGTATCCTCTATCAATACCCCTCACAAAAATCTGATTCCACATCAATCACGGTGTTTGTTTAAAAGGAACAAATTATGGATGGTTCAATGATTCAATAGAAAAATAGCATAGTTGAGGTACTTGAGGAAAAAAACCCAACAAGTTTAGTGATCTGTTTATGTATTTGACCTACATTTAATATTTAGATACTATTTGATTGTTAAGACAAAAAAAAAAGTTGAATTTTTTGTTTTATGCTCCTATAAGTTAAAAGAAAATCATTTAATTTTAAGATCTCAAAATATATATTCAAGTTCACAAGAGCTAGACCATTTTTAATCGAGAAACCTTTTAACGTATATATATTTTCGCGATCTATTCCATATATTTACTTTAAGATATTCACTTAATATGTATATGATATAAAATTTTGAATCGAACTTTGATGTTATTGATTAATTGTTTTTATAAAAGTCAATATTTTGAGCTAGAAATTTTGTACATATATATATTCAGAAGTGGGGGACGGAAAAATAAATTAAATTTATCATCTACCATATGTTTATATATAGTCTCTTAAGTCAACATCTAATATTAAAATCAAAGAAAAAAGAGGACCACTTTAGCAGTGACATGAAGTGAAATTAATTAAATGGGGGAACATATAATTCATGTGATCGTCCTTTAACTTGCAACTACCATAAGATTTTTACTATATATATATATACCAAATGCTTTTATTAGATAACGATATTTAACATCAAACTGTATATATCATAAAATTCTCAAGAGTTTTCAAAGTTTGATCTTTTTTAGATTGTAATAATTCCTAGTAATGCTTTTCTTATATATATATATATATAATATGTTTGGATATTGATAATTTTGATTCGTTAATTTTGTAAATGCGATCATACGAGATCATTTCCTTGTTGTTCGATCGCCTATATATTATTAAGATGGGATAATATATAGCATGTTGCATTTTTCTTGCGTGGGAAATTATCATATAGTCTATATAATCTTGTTTTTTTTTTAAATATTATTATTTATGGGACCATGCATTTTGGTGAAAAGAACACAAGAAAGTAGACAATAGTAGTAAAGAAGCATCACCAACTATAAGTACATGGTCCTGGCTATACATATAGATTATAGACCCACACAAGAAAAATATATATATATATGCAGGTTGCATAATTAATTCAACCCAAAGTTTGGTCCCAAGAAATTATTAAATTATTTGAAATGAAAAAAAAAATACTTAAATTTATTCTTAAATATCAATGTGTGAACAATAAATTAGAAATAGACCTAATTAGATGAGTACTTGATTAACGTAACTAGTCAATTATGTAAATATTAGCTCATGAGATTGAAAATTGATTAAGACAATATAAAGTGTCACATGGAGGATTGAATATCGAGAAAATGGAATTAAATAAATGTATAAAAATTACTATAACCTATAGTAATTAAGAGTGCACCTTTGTGGGTTTTGTGATCATAGTCATGATGTTAACATTACTTAACATAATGAATTAGAATAATTTCGATTGAAATTATCGATAAAAAAATATCCGATATATATACGAATCCACTTGTCACTAGCTTTTTAATAGGAAACCCTAACATCAATAAATAACAATTGTATAGAATAAGATTTCCACAAGATATGTGATTGGCATATTGTCTGGTTACCATGAATATACAAATTAATGTATTGAAAAGTCAGTTCCCAAATTAATACATCTGACTACTTCCTTCATATATCAGTCCCACCCCCAAAAATATACACTAACATATAATATATACACCTAACACACAAATAAATATGTCATTTAACAGTGTATAACTAGACTCTTCAACATGTATAAAGTTGAACAATTACAAACAGAGGCCGGAGCTAGGCGGATGTTGGTGGGTTCGGACGAATCAGTATCTTTTTCATAGATTCTGTATTTGTACTAGAAATTTAAATAAATATATATGTATATTAACTCGTGAACTCCTAACAAAATTGACTGATAGTTTAGTTGTAAGAAAGGGGTTGTGAAAATGTCTTCCACGGTAGAGTTGCGGATTCGAATCCCACTATCAACAAAAAGTTTAACGAAATTTACAATCCCCAAACTCCGCCCTGCGAGCACGACATAATACACGTTGGACGCATGTGTCTACTCATGTTTAACTTTATACAGATTTAAATATCTCATTGTACATGCATATTAGAGTTAAGGTCATAGATATCAGCTGAAGTTAAGTTATCTATATATTACATACTTCTCTAGTTGTGCTTCAACTTTATATATTCTCTCTTCTAAACCCTTTTTTCTTTATCCTTTCTCTCTCAATATACTATATCTTCTTTTACACATGGAGAAAACCAAAGATAAAGAAACTCAAGATTTCATGAATGTTGAATCTTTTTCTCAACTTCCTTTCATGAGACCAACGAAAGAAAAAGCCGCGATTAGGCTTTTTGGTAAAGAATTACTAGGTACTACTATTCGTCATGAAGATCAATCAATTGAGATTCATGATAGTGTTGGAGATACTACAGAAATCAACAATAACAACAGAAAATTTGAATGTCAATATTGTTGTAGGAACTTCCCAACATCACAAGCCTTAGGAGGACATCAAAACGCACATAAAAGAGAACGTCAACATGCTAAGAGAGCTCAATATGCAAAATATCAGTACAACGCTTATTTTAATTCAGCGTTGTACAATACTAGTAGTACAAGTAGTACTACTAGTGGTGGTTTTTATGTGAATAATAACGGCCATAGCCATTGTTATTCACAACAAATTAATCGCGATATAAATCAAAATCATCGTTCATTGTCAGCGTTATGGAGAGTACCTCATGTTCATCATAGTAGTATTAGTAGTAGTAGTAGTAATTCTTATTCTCCTAATAATGTTTCTAATTTTGTTAGGCCAATAGTTTATAATAATGTTAATGGAGATTTGAAGAAGATTAACACAAAGAGTAGCTCAATTTCTTTAACAAGATTTGGGTATGAATTGAAGGAAGGAGTACATCAAGATCATGTAAGTTTAGATCTACACTTGTAAAGAGTACAATCCAAGCTATAGTATCGATTCTGTTTCAATTTGTTTGTCTTACTTTTTTTCATTTTAGTCTGTTTCAATTTGTTCATCTTATTTATTTATTTATTTTTGGACCTCTTTAATCTAGATTAAAGGCGTTTTGATACATTATATTATACGTATCTTAGTTTAAGATTATAATAAGATTTCATTATCTTATTTTAGTTTCTTAAACTTCATATTGTTAAATTAAACTAAGATTATATTATAAGTATCTTAACTTGTTCTTAAATTTCTTTTTTAGCACTTCAGCATAACCTTGTTTCGTTTTAATCTTTTTTAACTCGACTTCTAATTTACCATTTTAAGTAAAAATATTTATGATAAGTACTAGGTATCCATGGATCAGTTTGTACATTGCAATTACTATTTGTTAATTATCTTCAATCAATTAATAGAGTGGAATTCCACCATTAAAGTTTTGGAATAATTCATTTGGGATATATACACTTAATTTTTAGTTAAAATCTCTATAAGATGTGAATTCAAATTCAATCGTTTTCAATATGATATCAAATATCGAAGAAAAAAAAAATTCTTGCTAGCATAAAAGAATTATGTCTATAGAAATTCACATAAATTTTAAGCCATATATCTATCCCAAGTCTCTCTCAGCTTCTATTGTCCTTGTTTTGTATACAGGGTGGATCCAATGTTATGGTATTGAGGTTTATTTGAACACAATACAGTTGACGTTGGAGTTGAGTATGTAGTGTGAACTCATGACTATAAAAATATAAAACTATTCCCTTTTGTGATGTCTCGATTTATGTAATGTGCTTTTTTATTTAGTTTGTCTTAAAATGAATATTCTATTTCTATATTTAAAAATAGTTCAATTTTAAAGTTCTTACTTGTCTTTGATAAGATAATTTACGTTGGAGTTGAGTATGTAGTGTGAACTCATGACTTTAAAAATATAAAACTATTCCCTTTCGCGATGTCTCGATTTATGTAATGTGTTTTTTTCTTTAGTTTATCTTAAAATGAATATTCTATTTCTATATTTAAAAATAGTTCAATTTTAAAGTTCTTACTTATCTTCGATAAGATAATTTATAGTAACACAAATACTTCAAATTCGATAAGTATTGGTTAATCGTCTAATATTTCATTGTAGTTCTATGATTCAGATCAATGTTCACTTTCGATTTAATTTGTATTTGATCTCATTGAATTCCCTTATTCAAAGTTAAGACTGAATCCTTAGTCCTCGTAGATTATAGGTGAACACTCATTGTTTACAATATGAATTATATATCATGGTGTCTAATCTTGTTCGGTCTCCATACTTTTCCACCTCAACATCAGGTTGTTGTTTTTTTCAAAGTACTTCGAATTAGTCAAACAATATCACATGAATCGAAATGAAGAATATACTCTACATGAAGGGGAATGTTTTCCCCTTCCTCATAGAGAACTTTTAGAATATAATATATATAATTTTGTGTCCTTCAACTCATGTAGGCAATAGTCCTAAGAAATTGTTTGCTACTCTATATTAGGAGAGAAATGGAACACCACTTTAGTTCTGCATTTTTCATAAGAGGTATGAAAAGGGCAACAACAAGGAAAAAGCATAATTGGTTGAGATTTAGGACAACCTAGCTAGAGCATTGATGAAAGTGAACTCATTTGAAGACATTGTACCTACATATTCTTATTCTTTTTAGTTTCTGGTGTTCAATATTTATATTGAAATCTGATTAAATTATCTGAGTTCATCATTTCTGGAGGTGATGCCTCCGATAAGTTTTTTTTTTCTCAAAAGCTCGATCGAATCCGAAATATATAATTAAAGATGAAGAAATCTGAATCACTCTACCACAACCCGGTAAATTGTACCTACATGTTGCTTTCAAGTTTCAATACAATCAATGCATGTACATCAAATAATTGATGACACCTCTCTCATGCTTTGGACCAGCTCTTTTTGTCTTCCATTACATTTTTATCAAATCTCAAATTTTCAATTTTCTTTCTATTGAGCTATAGATAATGTAAAAATATTTTATGTTACACCATATTGAAAATAAATTTTGGGTATATTAAACATTGAAGTTCAATCTATAATTACCATAACCACCACAACTATCCAATGGGTCCACTAGTAAATGCAACATGTTAGGACATTGAAAATTGAAATATACATATAAGGACATAGATCTATATAGACAAGATGATTAAAAGGGAACAAATGAACAAATAACTTGAATTTTGAATTTAGGACCACACACTACACCATAGAACAAAAAATTTAAATGTATAGAGACATGAGTTTTAAACATTATTCTTTTTAGTAAATGATCTTCTTTTCTTTTGAGATTTTTTTCTCAACCTCAGACTAGTCAATCGATGAATCAAATATTGATTAATACGTAATCGGTCGAATACTATTTGAAAACAACTCTTCTGCTCCGAAATGGACTGTTCCAAATAACTTATAGATCTTTTAGATCATATTAGTTCAATGTTTGTTTGTAATGCTCAATAATACATGATTAAATAAATATTAGACTCAAGTCTAACAGTTTTTGAAAAAAATAGTTTCTCTAGAGCTATATTTGCACTACTTATAAAAATAAAGCAACAATCTAAATGGCCCTTCCCACAAATGCCCCATTCAAATTTGTCGTATTTTCATATCATAATATCTCATAAGTTATGTCTTAAAAGGTAAAATGCCCTTGACAACCAAAATAATAAACAACTCTTTCGCGACGTAAGTACTTTATATGCTCATATCATAATATTCCACAAATTATTTTGTGAAAGACACAACAAGTTATGTCTTTATTCAAGATACATTATAGGGCAAAAGATAGAAATCACATACTTTTAAGATAAAATTATTATTTGTCCCTTATAAGTTTATAATTACAAAAATTCCTCAAACTGATACAATAATATAAGCGTTGATACATTAATCTGATGCGCGAGATACATTAATCATTAAGTAAGATACATTATATTTTATACATGATACACTAATCTGATGTACGAGATACATTAATCTGATGCGCTGATACATTAATGCGATGCGCGAAAATGAGGGATTTTGGGGATTTGTAAAACCAATAGGGGATAATGATAATAAGAGAACTTAAATGTGGGATTTTTGTTTTTTTTCCTATATTAGGATTATATCCAAGTGGACTCGTATTAATGTGAGATATCGGGCTGAAAGTTCTAAGGGCAACCCATTCACAGAGATGAAGCCCAATTAGTGAAAGAGTAATTGGGCTAAACTACTAAAGCCCATATATAATCCGGCCCAACTCATCAAAAGCCCTATATACATTCATCTCTTCATTTTGATTTTTAGGGTTTCAGTCGCTTCCTTCCCGCACACACAGTCACACACTGCACACACCGGAGAAAGGCGGAGGAAAATGCCGGCCGGCCATGGATTGAGGTCTCGTACGAGAGATTCATTCTCTCGTGCATTTAGAAAGAAAGGTACAATTCACCTTTCAACCTACCTGAGAATCTTCAAAATCGGTGATTATGTTGATATCAAAGTGAACGGTGCAATTCACAAGGGAATGCCGCACAAATTCTATCATGGCCGTACCGGACGTGTCTGGAACGTCACCAAACGCGCCGTCGGTGTCGAAGTTAACAAGCAGGTCATCTCTCTCTTTTCACATACCTGATTATTTTTAGCTGCGTTTATATAAAATTGAACGAATCAATCAATGCATTTGCTCTTCAATTGTTGATTTGTAGCTTAAATTAGCCATCCGTTCGTATCAATTTGTGTTAAACTATCATGATCTCAAACAGATTTGAAGTAACAGTATTTTTGGGAACAATGTTCAATTATATTGGTAACTCAATTGAGTTACAAGCTAAGCTGATGACAGAAATAACAGTAGAAGATAATTATAGAATTGGCAAATTCATATGAATGAATTGAACTTCAGCTATTAAGAGCTTTCAGAGCCTTGAAGTGAAAAGCATTTTAATTTCCAAGTAAAATCCATGAATGGAGCTGTGTAGTAATGCACACTAACAGAAAGCCTCGAGCTTTGTTTATCGAATGTTTACATGGATATCAAATGCTGAATTGCATTTACAGTGGTGAATATAAGGTTTTCTGATTCGTTAATATTTAAGAAATCTCATTTTATTTTGTAAGTATCCACAAAGCCAGAGTGAAATTTTTTTTAAAATGGAATAGTAAAATGTGAAGCTTATGAACTCATAGAGCAAAAGGTTATCAATGTTATGTATCAAATTGTCGAGATATATAGGTTATAATTATGTTTCGAGACATGAAAGCTTCGTAGTTTCTACTTAACTGGAGCTTTTCTGTATATAACCGAGTCATTGGAAGACCTGCAGATGTTTTTTTGTTGAAATGATGAATTTTCATCATGTCTTTTCTGTTACGTAGTTTCGAGTATATCTTTATGTAGAAGTCTAATGGATTGTGAGTTGAATTGGATATTTGTTATTTGGTCCTCTAACACTAATTCGTCTAACGGTTTTCTTTCTTGTTCTGGATCTCAGGTTCGTGATCGTATCCTAAGGAAGAGGATCCACGTTAGGATTGAACATGTTCAAGCTTCCCGATGCACCGAAGAAGTCAGAGAAAGGATCAAGAAGAATGACCAGATTAAGGCTGAGGCCAAGGCCAGAGGAGAGATTGTCAGCACAAAAAGACAACCCGCAGGACCCAAACCAGGATTCATGGTTGAAGGCGCTACGTTGGAGACAGTTACCCCCATACCATATGATGTGGTTAACGATTTGAAGGGAGGCTATTGATTTTACTCTGTTTATGAGCTGGTGATCGTTTACGATCTTCTATGAAATTGAAAGACAAGATTAGTTTTTTTTTCTGGTGTCACTTCAGACTCCGCATTTTATTTATAAATTTTTGTTTACAATATGAATTGAAGCGTTCGTTGAACTTGTTGCTCTTGATGCAAGTGCAGAAGTATCTATAAGTAGTTTATTCTGTGCATTAATCCATAGAGTTTCCAGTTGAGCTATTATGTTTCCTGTTATTATTTCATAACTTATAGAATGAAATTTCGTCGATCGACTTACATTTGTGTTAAATACATTGCTCTCAACATGTAAACTTCCAACATGTAAAATCATTGGTATTCATAGCCACATATCACAAATAATCCAGTATTGGAGTAAGTTTATACAACAAAAAACTCATGCAATTCTTCCATCTGTTGAAGCAGATTTGATTCAGAGTGCATAACCTTAGTGCTTCTTTTACAATTTAAGTGGCCTGGTTGATACTCCAAAGTATAATTTTTGTATTGCTTATGTATTAGACTCAGGTCCTGCTGGTTTTGCAGTGAGAAGTGGTTGCAGTGCCTTGACGACTATCGTCATATTTGGTCGAAAATCTGCCTCATATTGTACACACAGTGCTGCAACAGCTGCCATCTGAGAGGAAAATATACAGTTAAGAGTTACATTGTCAGTATAAATAAGTTAAATCTATTTACAAAATACTACTAGCAAAGATGAGTAAGAAAACCTTAGCAATTGCTTTTGCTGGATAGTCATTGTTTAGCTTTGGATCGACACATTGCTTCACTTTGTCTTCACTCAATCTTGGAGTTGCCTGCAGAAAATTCGAGTATGAATCAGCTGACAGATGGTATAGATAGGTTCGATGACAAAGAGGTAAAGGTAAGAACCTACCCAGGTGACAAGACTCTGTTGTCCTTTGGGCATTGTATGATCTACTGGCTTTCTTCCCGTCAGGAGTTCCAAAAGAACGACTCCAAAACTATAGACATCGCTTTTCTGTGTTATCTGTCCTGTCATTGCATACCTGCACAATAGTATGATCTTTATATTAGTTATATCTACTTCTTGTAGCAAGTGTTTTATATTGTTATCATGGTTCTTGTCAGTACTAAATATCCTTTTTGTGTATGTCTAGTATATCTAATGGAAACAGCCTTTCTACTTCTGAGGTACGTGTAAGGTATATTACACTCTACCCTCGATCCCCAGAACTCACATTGTCGGAGTATACTGGATATGTTGTTGTTGTTAATGCAAACTCAGAATGCAGCAGGACTTACTCTGGAGCATGATAGCCAAATGTCCCCAAAACTCTAGTGGAATGAAGACGAGCTGCTGTATCGGAAGTCTGGTTTGTCAAGTTGAAATCAGCAACCTTAGCTGTAAAATCATCAAAGAGAAGTACATTGCTGGATCTGACATCGCGATGAACAATAGCTGGCTGAATTTTTTCATGCAAGTATTCGAGGCCTTTTGCTGCACCAAAAGCAACTTTAACTCTCTGATTCCAGGTAAGAACTGGACCAGGCTCCGCGCCTTGGACACCTTTTCTACCTACAACAAAAACATCCAACATTCAACTAAATTGCCTCAACAAATCATGCATTCAGGATTATTTTTCTTAACGGATACGATTTCACATACCATGTAATACATCATGTAGAGATCCCATAGCTGCAAATTCATATATCAAGATTCTATTGTTTGCTTCTAAACAATACCCCATAAGATTCACAAAATGCTCATGCTTAAGCCTTGAAACCATTGATAACTGCAACAGTCGAAGAAAAAACAATCAGATTTCAGGTATACTGAACATCCTTCCTCGGAAAATTTTACTGTATATGTTACTTTTTACACATATACATCAAACTTTGGACATCTCTTATTGAAATTTCTTGCTTCGTCACTTCACCTGTGCTGTAAAGTCGGAATCTGGTTCTGGTGAAGAACTAGTATCCAACTTTTTGATTGCTGCTTCCTGTCCATTGCTTAATTTAGCAAAAAATACGCGTCCATATGATCCCTCTCCGATCAAAGCCTTCTGACCAAAGTTTCCGGTCAGTTTATTTAGCTCGTCCAAGGGTAAAACCGGTATTTCGATTGGTAAAACTTTCTGTGGAGTTCCATTTCTTGTACCACCCCTTGGCTCTGCTCTATCACTAGCTACAATACCAAAAAAATGAACTTAATCCATCATATTCTTATAGTCAGACAAATGTATAATATATGTATACATAGTGTATATAATCTCGTTTGTAAATGTTTTTGACTGAGTGGACAAATGTGTAACTTCCCCTAACAACAACCTAATGCTCTAACTTTCTAAAAAAGCAAGTAATATATAAGACGCGTGCCTTTTTGTATGTATTGATTGGTGTAAACATCGAGTACAGATAAAAAATATTTCGAGTAAAAACGTACCACCACCAGCGTAGGGATTTCCAGCTCTAGGAGGGACTGTATTTTGGTTAGACGGCGGACCGCCGCTGTAAACGTCTTCTTCTCTACCTCCACAGCAAGACATTTTTTTTGTTCAATTATGGAAGGTTCAATACCTCTTCCAAAAATGTTGGTTTTATATATCAATCCATATAAATTTCAACAATGAAATTGAATTTTATATGATGCACAAAAGAATTTCCTAGGAAAAAAAATTAGAAAATATTAATTAAAACACTTTCAACAACAAAAAAAAAATAAAAAAAATTGAAACAATACACAACTATTTTGTCTATCATGAAAATGAGGACAATATCATATAGATACCTATCCACCAATTCATCATTAGTGGCGTAGTCAGAAATTTAAATAACGACATTCAATTAGCAATAAAAAATCATTTTTCCCTATTTATATAGTTTTAAACGAAGAATTGAAACCTCTTGCATCCATTTGTCTCCGCTGTTACTGACATAATTACAACTCGATGAAACACGATATTTTATATAGATAAATATGAGAGATGTTACATACCAAAAATCTTAGGGAAAAGAAGAGCAATTAATCATATGGAAGAATTAAGAGATTTGTTTCATTGCTGCATTTCTCTTTTCTTTTTCTTTTTTTGGTTTTTGTAATTTTGATAATTTTCTTTTCTTTTTCTTTGTGTTAATGGAAAAAAAATATTAATTTTCTATGTTTAAAACGGGAAAGTCGCATGAAGTCTTTAAACCATTAAAACCAACACATTTTTACGTATTAATAAAATAATTATAGTACGTGATTCCCTTCTCTTTGCACGTCCTATATTTTCAATTATTATCATGCACTTTCTTTAATCGGTATAATTTCATAGGTAGAATCGTATGCAGAGATTTTATCCTTGTGTTCAACTATATCAAATATCTGAATCGTTAAATCTCTTTATAACAACGTCGTTTGTACAAATATACCTGGTTGCTATCACAAAATGCTATTGTATAAAACATATACTCCATTCGTCCACTTTTAATTGTTGTGGTTTTTATTTTTAGAGTCAAACTATAAAAACGTCGACAAACATTTTATGATGTATTTTATCATATTGATATGCAAAAAACTGCAATTTATAGCATTTTCATTGACTTTTACAAAACGCAACATGAAAAATAAAAGTGGACAGAGAGAGTAATATAATATAACATGAAAAATAAGTTCCAACAAAATGATCGTTTTAGTAAAAAATATTGTTAGAAAGGATTATTGTTATAATGAGGTCTGACTAGTTACAATCGAGGTTCATAGTTTTTGTTGAGTTATCGGGGGTGGGGAAAGGGAAAGGACTAAATTGACCCTTTCTCCGGATTGGAAAAAGGGCTATGCTTATTTTCCAGATACTGTCATTGCTTATTGACCATTTCTTTTATAAAGAGAACTTTGCTGAAAAATTCAACTTTTTAGACAGAAATGAAAGGTTAGAATGACATATTTTTTCCAAATGAATAAATCAAAACTTTATTTCATTCAAATTAGTACTAGTATCTTTTTACATCATTCAAATTAGAGTACTATGACTTCCAACTTACAATGTTTTGGTTTGTGTTTGGTACAGGGGAAAAGGTGTTTTCTCCCGTACCATACATAACCGTTCTCTTCATAAGTGATCTTCTGAAGAGTCGACACTATACAATAGCTTAGGCACTTTCTTTCCATATACGACCTATGACCTTCAACGTAAGCTCTTCTCCGTTCCCACCTGAGAAGAAAAATGCTAAGCTTCTCGGAATAATTAGTCCATCTTGACAATCGCGGACTTTACTATGACTGTCTCGTATACTCCTAGGAACACCTTGCCATGTTAACTTACGGCCATAACCACCAACTTGTAGACTATAGTTGAACATTTTGGCCTCGTTGTCCTCTCCCATGAATCGTAGAAATGCTATGTATACCGGTGTCATACCTAGTGAAAACGCCTCAAAATGTAAGACAAATTGTCTTCCAAAACAGTCGAAAACCTGCATTTGATTGAAACATGTTAAGTGTACAATCACAGAACCATAACATAAGATATGTGAATCCGTCTATCCAACAGATTTCAAAAAGTTCATTTTCGAGTTACTTAGGCAACAACTATGAGATGAATCCGAGGAACCATTGAGCCTTCTTTAGGCCAGAAAATACTCTGTTTGAGCATAATTATAGCTGTTAAAAGTAGCAAAAACTTACTGTTAGCATCCATATTGCATTGTCAACTTGTTGTGCATTTGATTTAACATATCGATGATTGAACGTGCAACCATTATGCATATCAACTTTGTGATCCTCCTTGAGATGCAACATGAGTGTTGGAATGTCCCCTTTTATCGAGCATTCTGATCCCGCGTAAGGACAGTGGTAAGGCCTAAATTTGCAATGTCTTTCGTGTTTGAGCTTTCGATAGTAAGGTAATATTTTGTGACAGCCAAGATTTTGATGTCTGCAGGGCAATTCAAGTGACTCTGCTACTTTCTCTAAGGCTAAACACCTTATGTTTCCAAGTTCAACTTTGCAAGTTGGACAGAAATTTGTTGCTTCAATTTTGCAGTTTGAGCATAGTGTATGACCATTTGGACACTACAAAGATTGTGAGATGAAAAGAATCAATATAAAGAATGAAATTTTGGTTATATTTTTCTCTCTGTCAAAGTATTGCGGGTAGAGTCACTCGATATATGTGCTAGTGGGAGATAACAATTATATTAGTACTTGGTGGAAAAATAGTCGAGGTGTACACAATAACGCGATCCACAAACTGACATGTGAAACTCACTCTTTACTTGAGAATAGAGAGGGGAAACATAGCATGTCACAAGAGTGAGATGAGGTTTGGAACCCGAACGCCAGAGGGACGCCTAGCGAGCCGGGCTTTTAGTGATGAGGCCTTGAAATTTTGAATTACCAAACCCTACAACTGATGAGAAGGTCCTGAGTAAAGGGTAGTGTATATGTTGTCCCTAATTTCCAAAGGTACCTATAAGAAAATTACACTATAACGAATTTATTGTCAGTTATGTTGTTCAGACTCTTCAAATTAAAACATATTGCCGCACCTATGTCTGATCCTTTAAAAGACAATATTTTCGAAAAGTACAAGCAACATAGTTAATTAGTTACTTCATATGTAAACTAACAACAACAATAGGATTCTTCTCATCTGTCCTAATCTTGGTGAACAGAGTTACCTGGTACTTATTGCTGATAGGAAGTGACAAGTATCGTATGAAATTAGACGAGATACACGAAAGCTGGTCAAAACACCACGATGATTAATAAGAAAAAAAACAATAGAAGAAGTAGTAATTACCTGGTAAAATGGAGGATACATGAACCTTCTACAAATTGGACACTCAAGCAACTCATGGATTGAACACTTTTGAAACTTTTCACCAATACATGTAATACTTTTCTCTAGCTCATCATGTATATTTGTTGTATCAAATCTTGAAACTTTTTGCCATGATTCTACAAGTTCTTTGCAACTACTAACACCACCACCAGGAGCCATACTTTGTAAAAAAAATTTTTTAGATAATATTACTTTAACTTAACACAAATTAAATAACCAAAGATTAAATACTTATAAATCCAAGTCTATGGTAGAAAAAACTTGAAAGACTAGAAAATCAAAAAGAGGAAACAACGTTAATAATACGCTAAGAAAGACCATATATACTTGTGGAAGTCCAGATGCTCACTTTGACTTAGTATATAGTTGGAAAAGACTATTTTAATATAATAATAATACTAACAACTAAGTCCCAGTCCCAACTCACGAGCAAATTAGAATCGGCTATATCAATGTACTAAAACAAAGTTTTGATATATAGACGTTACGTTCAATCATTTTGATATCTTCGTGTGTTTATTTTTTTTTATTTTGACTCTCTTTTATATAAATCTTGGTTTTGCTACTAACCGGTTACATGAATCCTTACTGGCTATGTTAGTATTCAATATAATTAAATTTATCTCAAAATAATATTACAGAAAATACAAATAAAATAAAAGATATTAGAAGTTTGTTATATTTTCTCCTAACATATAAATCTCGAAAAGGCTAAATAACATCAAAATGGGCTGTGGTGCACTGGAGGGAGTGTTCCTCCCTTAACCAGAGATTTCGGGTTGGAGCCCTGGGTATGGAGAAAATCTTGTTGGGAGCGTCACCCCCGAATGAGCTCTGCAGTGTGCGATCTGAATTTAGTCGGAGCTCTAATATGAGCTTCGAACGGCGAATAAAAAAACAAAATAGACTAATAACACAAGGGGGGGGGGGGGCATCATTATCTATAATTCTATCATTAATCGACTATATAAAATATTTACCGATCATGCTACTCTACATAAATTCATTTAATGTTAAACAAGTTTTTTTTTATGCATATATATTGTATGTTTGAATCCTCTTGACATGATTTTCATATATTTACATTTTTATATTTGACATTCACATTGAAAATTTTGGTTTCTCTATAAGTAAAATAAAATAAAATGTATTTCAACTAATAATTTTTTATTTCCTTAACCATGAAAAAAAAAATCAAAATCAGAAAATAGAAAAAAGAATACCATTAATTATTGTGTGGGGGGACTTAGTCTGCTATTATTTATATTCCCTCTTGTATTTTTCCTATTTGGGTAGATGAGGTAGGTACAACTTTGAACTAATTTAAACCAAATAGATTCTTTTAACAACAATCCAATGGAAATTAAATTAGAAAATTAAAAAAAATAAAGTTTTCAACATATTTGTTATTATCTCAAATAAATACACAAACGACCAAAAACAAAAATTTAGATGCATTCATCTGTATATGTTTAATATATCCATTTGGCAAAAATTATTTTAAGAAGACAAAGACTTGAACCAATGCTCCCAAAGGTTAAATAAATATTATATCGTAAGTAATAGTGAAGTCAGAAATTATCTGAAAACATTTAAAATGTAATATACACGTATAAAAATATTTTCTTACCTAATACTTATTGGGACACCACCAAACTATTAGGGAAAATTATGCGACTTAGGTAATTCAGTCTTTTTATTATCCGTTATAATTTTTAAAAATTACATATATAATATGGCGATATTTTGAGGTTTTATAACATGTATGTCTAGAAATAAAGATATTATCAACATGCAGATACAATGTATTCACTATATTTTGAAACCAAAATGCTGCCATGTTTTAATTTTCCCAAACTATAAAAGAAATGAAATTGTCATATATATATATAAAGACATAGTATATTATCAACATCGGTTATTGTGCGGTGATGAAATTGTCTTATTCGTAATTAGAAATTTCGAGTTTGAGCTCTGAATATGAAAATTTTTGCTAGGAGCGTCACCTATAAATGAGCTCTGCAATGTGTAACCTAAATTTAATCGAGACTCTAATACAGGTCAGAAAGTATATCCACATAGAGACAATTTAATGAATTGATAGCCCAACCAGCAATCATCAGGACCACCCTTTTATGTTATTCCTTTAATTTAATGTTTTTCAGTACTTATAAATGAAATCAATGAAAAGGACAACAATAAAAACAATGTTTTCAGTTTTATTTTGTCATCAAAAGCATCTTTCTTGGCTTTTTGCAACCAACTAATGTTTTTTCATGTTGTAAATTCAAAATAGGTTTTGCAGAGAACTCACAACCAACCAAAATCCTATCCTAACAAACTAATATTCTGAGAGCAGCATACCTCCTTTTTCGTAACGGTGGTGTTCAGATCAGTTTGCATGTCTAATACTCCGTAAATACAAGATAAAGATAAAATAACGTCAATCATGTTTTTGAAAAATAATCACGACTTGTCGTTAGAGGTAAATCTCACTAAACTAGACTTGTAAGCTTGACATGAAAAGTAGAGGCAAACAAAATTCAAAGGTCGAGCCTCAACCAAAAAAGGGGGACAACCACAGGTAACCAAATATGAACTGATATCATAGGCACTTTGACATCGAAAGAGGTGAAAGAAACAATTCATAAAAAAAATTGATACTACTCACTAAATTTTGTGGTTAATAAGATTTGTAGTTTCACTGGTAAAATTTAAAACTCCGTAGCCACAACTACTTTGCAATATCTTGCGAGTATAGATGAGTACACACCACCCTCATCAGACCTCACTTGTGGGATTACACTGTTATTGTCGTAATTAGGAAAGATAATCCAACAAAATGGGGCATATTTGTAAGCCCATATAACCAAGAACATGATTGAGTTATATGCTAAATCAACCAAAATATACACAAAAAGGATGTAAATTGAAAGGAGAGGACTAAAACTCCTATACACATATACAACAACTTGCTTATTTTCTCACTTTCTGCCCCCCTCTTGGTGAGTGAGGGGACGAATTGATGGCGCCCATGGGTGAGCTAAAGAGGTCTGAGAGTCTTTTTTGGGGCACTGATCCATGAAGAATCGGCGATTGCAAATCTCCACAATGCATTAACATGTTCTGGCAAAGCATACTCTATACCGACTCTTGGACCAACAAGTATATGTTCTGGTTCTGGCCCATCTAAGAGTTCTAAACCGCCTGTCCTATGCATAACAATACACGGGAGATTCATATAAGAATACACGATCCTAAACGTTGTAAGATGGAAAAACAGAATGCTTACCAGCTGTGTATAGAGCGTGGCTAGACCATTCTGTTGATAGTCCTAATGCTTGACCAACCTACATAGAGACACAAAGCAACACTATCATGTAAAAGCAAGGTTGCGATAACTTGTAACTATCTTAAATAAAAGAAGTCGCAATTAATGCATCTCATATCTTTTTAAGAAGGCTTGTCGATCCTTCTTCGTTATCTTTATCCATGACATCTTTTTCATTTTGAGGCAGAGCCTCCTCATTTACCAGGTTTTGCATAACTTTAGTCTACAATCTCTCATATATCTCGAGAGCCAAGAATGACTTTCATTCCTAGACTCCATTATTCATAATTCTCTTTTGTGAGATAGTTGGTACTGTTGTTTGTCATGGCTCTGATACTATGTTGTTAGGAAGAAATAATCCGACCAAGGAATAGTATCCACGTAAAATAACAAGGAAACCAAATCTATTTAATGCGGAGAATATAATACATTCAAGAGGAGCAATACAATGCCACTATAGTGAGAAATTTAATATAGCTCTATAGCTAAATTCTCAGAGCTAAACTCTTTTCACATGGGATCTAAATCAAGTAAGGCAAATAAACTTTCGGTTATCTTTAAGAAAGGCTTGATCAGTACAATGACATTAAACAAGCAACTTAGTCCTATACCCGACAAAGATCATAACTTACCTTTCCGGGACCTGCAAGAAGAACAGGTTTCTCAGTTTTTAAACCCCGACGCTGCTGAATAGTACCTAGACCTGCAGAGTAAACTCCATAATTATTGAAAGAGAACTCTAAAATAGCATTTCAGCTTTGTTTGTTAGAGATATTATACTAGTCCAATAATGCAGGACTTGAGAGGAAAGATCATCATCTTTTTTCCCGAGAAGGGGTAAAAAGATCATCGTAAGTGGGGCAGTCTGTGTGAATGCTAATGTGTTCTATCTAACTTGTTTGCCATTTAGCATGCAAGCATTTTTTTTTATAAGGTCCATTTATCACGCAACAATGGGAACTCCAACGCATGAACCATAATTCTAGAGTATAAACAAGTGATCATTTTAGAAGTATCAAGTCGAACTCGGGATATTAAAATAGCCATATGATGTAATTCTTCCCTGGCCATACCTCTAACTATCTTGATATTGGTTGGTGATATCAATTAAAACAGACAAATATTAGTTAATTTAGAAGAACCCGACAAGATTTATAGCTGCTGCGGTAACTTTTCGATGGATGCATTTAACTACCCTATACTACCATCTAATTGTTTTCTGAGGTGCACTAACGCCACAATGTAAACTGGTCAAAATGGGAATGTTGCTTCAAAGAGTGAAAAGATCACTATGAGAAAGTGGGGTACTTCGGAAAGTGCATGCATCGACTTGCAGTGGGACTAAAAGGATCAAATAGAGCATATTAAAAATAAGGAAATATGGAAGGTACGAGAGTTTGTAATTCAATTTACCATAGATGGGAGCGCAGGAACGAATCAATACAGCTGCTCCGGCTTCTTCCTTGTCTGCTACAACATTGAGCATCATGTGGAGACCGTAGCATAGGTAGACATATGCATGACCACCAGGACCAAACTATAGATCACAAATCATTAGAAAATTTAGAAGACACGCACCGATACACCCATGCTAATCGATGTCACTACTAAGAAATGAACAAATGTTCAGTTACAAAGAGCACCTTGAAATGTTTCACATGGCTCCAAAAGGTAAATACACCAGAAAGCCACCGACTATGCTCACCAAAGATTATGTCCAACTCAGGATCAATTTTGTATTTAAGATATAGAGCTAAAAAATTACATAAGATCGTAAAAGTTTTCTTCACGCAACCAAATCTATGAGATTGATATCATTATGTCACACTGTAAAACAAATCAACTTTCTACTTATAAGCGACTATAACCTACCTTTTCTGGAAACTCTAAAGACACGTGACAACATCGATTTACAAGTTCGAATTAAACAGTGTGTTAACCTTCACTGTAGTTTAAATAAACCAATATCTAGCATAGGGCAACAACAACATTTTCTTTGAGTAAACGACGCCATTACATTATATTTCATGACAGACGGTCGACATCGCACATCATATCTCCAACTCTAACTTAATAAGGGACGGAGTGATCCCCTTTAATAATTTCTGAATAACTTTTCATGCAATAGAGCATAGCCCATCTATTATCTTGCATAAATTTTAGATTATAAAAAAAAGAAAGAGGGAAAAGATTTAAACTTTGAAGGAAAATCATTCATTCAGAAACTCAATAAATTTGTTGATGCTCTCTACAATTCTCCTCTCTACATCACTACAACACAATACTCTACTACCCTTCTTCACTACAAGATAGGAAGAAGCGCCGATTTGTACTAATGCAAGAGCGTATTTATACTAGAAACTGAAAAACTTATTCCTATATAATTTTGACAACAAATCCTATTTAGAGATTAACTAAGTAAACAAACAAATATCATATCCTAAACAATTTTGGTTTCCTACAACGTTGAATTGGTTTTCCAACAAACTTGAGTGAAACCGATCATCCAAAAGCTTAAAGCTTTTATAGAGTGTGGCACATGCTTACTATATCCATTTCAATTTGTTTGTCTAGTTTTGACTTGGTACAAAGTTTTACTCCTAAAAAAAAGTAAAGAAGACTTTTTTGTGATCTTCTCAAACATGTCACATGGAAAGTTAATTCTTTTTTAAACAGAGAAGTAAGACAAACAAAGTGAAACGGAGTGAATATTAGTTATGTCTGCAACTAAAAACTTAACACACACTTGTTCACTTCTTCACAACATTCACCGCTAATGCAACGTTAATGACACAAAAATATCAGCTTTTAGGATCTTACAACAGGGGCAGTCCTTGCTGTTTTGCCAAATCGACCATGACAAGCTGAATCATTTGGCCTATAAGCTTCCACCTATCAACAAGAACAACAACCCCATTATTCAAGAACAATGAAGCAGCACAAACACATTCACCAACAACATTAAAACCTCAGAACAATAAAGCAGCACAAAGACATTAAATCAACAACATTAAAACCTCAGAACAATGAAGAAGCACAAACACATTTAATCAAGAACACCAATAACATCAAAACAATAAAGCAGCACAAACACATTAAATCAACAACATTAAAACCTCAGAACAATGAAGAAGCACAAACACATTTAATCAAGAACACCAATGACATCAAAACAATAAAGCAGCACAAACACATTAAATCAAGAACACCAACAACATCAAAACTTCATAACAATGAAGAAGCACAAACATACATTAAATCAAGAACACCAAAAACTCAGAACAATAAAGCAGCAAAAACACATTAAATCAAGAACAGCAATAACATTATGAGACCTCAGTTATCTGAAGAAGCACAAACACACATTAAATCAAGAACATTAACAAAATTAAAAACCTCAGTTATCTGAAGAACAACATCATCCCTCCTAAGGAACTTGCCAAGCAAACGTGGGGCGAGATCAAGAGCATCAATTTGGTAAAAATTTCGACTCAAGATTGGATTTTTATCCAAGAAAGCTATAAGGGTAGTGTTAATTTGAGGTATTGGGAGGTTTTCTTCAGATTCTGATATGGGTTTTGAATATTCTTTTGATTTTTGCTTGTTTTTGAATCTTTTGGATGATGAAGCTTTGGTTTTGGTGGCAAATTTTTGAACAGTGATATTGTTATTTGAATCGTTTTTTAAGCGATGGGTTTTCTTCATTGGATTAATATTAGCATTGAAATGGCAGATTTGTGTCCAACTTTGACAAGAACCATAGCATAGGGTCATAAGCTGAGTTGAAAAAAGTTGTCAACTTGGGGTTTTACAAATGTTTCAAAAGTAAACAAGTATTTGGCCTTAGAAAGTGAGTTTTTATTACACGTGGGTCCGCTCAGTGATAAGCTCGATTCGAAAGGCAAATTTTTTACTTTCGCTATTATGGGGTTCCAAACTTGAGATTATCATCATAAAAGTCTCAAATTTAAATCACTGGGACACTCCCGAAAAGTCACATTACTCTAAGTTAAATAAAAAAGACATGAGAAAACAGATAATTTGAATTCTCCTTTTTTCCTCTATGAAATTGAAACAAAAGAATTGCTTGAAGGATTAGCTAACGAACAAATAAAAGAAAAGTAACATTATTCTAAGTTAAATGAAAAAAAAAACAGACGATTCGAATTCTCGTCTTCTTTTTTTTTTTTGTACGAAATTGAAACTAAAGAATGGTTTGTAGGATTAGCTAACTAATAAACAAAAGAATTGCTCGTAGGATTAGCTAACTAATAGTTCAATTGAGAATTATGTGTATACATATCTCATAAAATTAATCGAGATAGCATCCATTCAATTATGTATATAGATATCTCATAAAATTAATCGAGATAGCATCGACTCAATTGAAGGAAAAATGCAAAAAAGAAATCGTCGCCTGAGAGATTCGAACTCTCGCGGGGAAACCCCATGTACTTAGCAGGCACACGCCTTAACCACTCGGCCAAAGCGACATTTGTTGCCTAGTATTCATTAGTTTTTTTTATTATAAGGTACCATCAATCTCAATTTGTGCGACATACTTTAACTGAACACGAAGTTTAAGAAATACGAAAATATATTGAAAGTGATATATCATTTTAAATAAAACATTTCTTACTCTACTGAATCAAAAGACATGCACTATATATAATCAGATATTTCTTTCATTTACATAGATAAGATATTCAGTGAATTAATTTAATTAAATGTCATATATCTAGATGTGGTGCTTCATGCTTGTCTCTTGAAGCAACTTCTTGAATATAATCTTTGCTAAAATACATTTTATCTTTCGACATAAAACTTTTAACGCGAATTAAAATTTTATCAAAACATCATCAATCGATAAATAAATATAAGTTTGAAAAGCAAGTGTCATTCCCTAGTTATCTAATCCATTACTTCAAATATAATATTATTGTAAGTGCTCTTCCCATTACACACATGGTATAAGTGGTTTAGTTCATGCCTAGGTTGACACATCTAACACGACATGCATGGGTATGCTAATTTATTTACAAAATTGTTTTCTAATTTTTCATCTGATATTTAATATTTTTTTAAAATTTCGATCAATTAAATTTAAATATGCGTTAAAGAGTCTCATATTAAAGTAAAGTCTTTCACAATAAAGTAACTTTATATTTAATAGGAGAATAACAACTTCTTTATTTTTTAAAAAAATAGATATAAAATTTGTGTATATCTTTTAAAAAAATTATCTGCACCAAATATTTACCCTATATTATCTTTTATCTTCCTCGGATTTTAGTTTAGAGAATACACAATATATTGTTGTTATTATTATTTTTGAATATAATATGATAGATCTGAATTTCTTTTGAGTCATTTTCTTTTATTGTTTTCTAGAAATTGAATTAAATTTTGTTAATTAGTCAATGGAGGAAAATTAGGTGTATTAAAGAAAGACTTGTCCTTAGATCCTTCTTTTGTCATTTTTATCAATTAATTAATGGTGGGGTATTTTCAAAATCAATTTTTTTTTCCTAATATGAAAATTTTCTGATCATGTGGTTTTAATTGATATTGAGTGATATTTCAGACTTTTAATTACGTGTAAGTTTTTATTAACAAAAATTGTTTTATTTGGCTACTAATAATGTCACAATCATTATCCTATATTGTTATAAATGATGTGCATAAGTATAACTAGGCACATTATTAAGAAAGGAATTTAATTTGACGTAATGATATATTTATAAGGAAGGGGTTTAATTAGACATAATTATACATTTATAAGAAAGGGTTTTGATTTGACATAATGTTTGTACAATATTACTTAAATATGTTTAAGTGATAATTATAATTTATAAGCAAATAGACATAGTTTTGTGTTATTGATTTGACATGAATGGTAGGTTCAAGAGTCAGAGTTAGAATCTATCGAGCAATCGTAAATTTGATAGTTTTTGTTTAGATATATCATATTATAATTAAGAAAATTATTTTTAAAAGTAAAATCTCACAGAAACCGTATAGGTATATATATGATTAATTCTTCAAAATCATATCACATTTTGAAGATGATGAAATAAGATGAAATGAGATACGATTTTATAAAAATATATTTATCTTGAATATGTTATTTATTTCTTTATATTTCGATTAGCAAAAAGAAAAACAAAAACACAAATCTTTATTATTTCCTCAAACAATTTTTGTGATTTAGCAAAATAACGAAGTATTATTTTTTCATATATATTAGTAGTATAGTTTTTGCACCGACAAATATGCCAAAATAAAACCTATACAAATTTGCACCAAACATTCAGTCCATTAAAAAAATTAAATTATGTGGCATTTAAAGTTTGTGACCCTGGGACAGATCATACAAGGAGAATATTTATGACAATCCAATCAAACTTTTTTTTTATATATTAAAAAGATTTTTTATGATTACATTTAACGATAAATAAGGTTCGAAATAGGGCTGGGCATAACACCGGAAAATCGAAATACCATATTGAATCGAATTTTTTGGTATTTCAGTTTCGATTTTTTGATTTTCAATTTGATATTCGGTATATGTTTTTGTATTTTTCGGTATTTCGATTCGGTTTTCGGTATGTAATTTTGTGTTATTCGGTATTTCGGTTTACCGAAATATATTATATTATAATATATATTTATATTATATTAATTATTAATGTTAAATAATAAATATTATAATTTAAAATAAAAAAGTAAAAAGTAAAAGACATTTTTTGGTGTAACTATTTTTAGCCCATTAAGCTGAAAAATCAAACAAAAAAATTTGTAGAAATTTTTAAAAACCCAACTAAGCAGACCCATTAAAAAAATCAAAATAATAAAAATCGAACCGAATTATTTCAATTCGATGTTTGATACACATTGTACAAAACCGAAAATTGAAAAAAATGGAAAAAAATCAAAACCAAACCGAATTATCGAATGCCTACCCCTAGTTCGAATAAAATAGTTAGTATGAACTTTATTCTTATTTTATAGAGTTGGAAATATTATTTTTATAAATTCAAATTCTCGTAAGGATTGTTAAGCAATTTAAGAAAATGTAAAAAATAAATTTTGATTAAAAAATTGTTTATGCGTGTACTTATTTCATATGATGTGGACTTCAAACTAATAACAACAAAAATAAAGTAGAACAATAAACAAGTGTAGTAATCAAATAATGAAAAAACGAGTACGTTAGATAAGAAGTGTTTAATCAAATATGAATTGTGGTATAGTGATAAAACTGTTTTTAATCAGATATATTGAGTTCGAACTTTGAATATAAAAAAATCTCGCTGAAATTATCATCTCCGAATAGATCCTGTCGTGCGTGATCAGATTTAGTCAAAATCGCGAATGATTTATTCGATTCCTTAAAAAATTATGTATTGTATAATGCCAAATTAAGTAAAGCCAGAGCCACACCCAACATATACATACACGTGTAAGCATTCTGTGATTTATTTGTATTTTAATTAATTAATGCTAATCTTCATATATTAGTTTTTAATTTTTAGTGATTTGGAGTTCTCTCTCCGGTATTATCTCTGATGGCAGCCGGCGGCACCGGCAGTGGCATTATTGCTATTAATCTCAAAACAAATGGCATTTTAACTCAAACTGTAAACACAACATTCACACAGTTCCAACACGAAATTTATGTGAAATTAAAATTTAAAAAACATTCCTCAAATTTGATTAATATTTCACAATTAGTCCAAAAATTCATTTTCATTAATTTTTTTCTCTTTTAGAGGTAAAAGCTTTTCCTTCTTTACCCTCATATGCATAAAATTATCATCATTATCACAATTTTTATAATATACATTTAAAATACGAATCATATCATATAAATAGAAAAAAAATAAACTTTTTACTTAACGTTTTAAATATGACAATGTATTACTAATATAGTAATATTATTAATATTATTATTTTGCTTTTTATATATATGATATTTACTTCAAAATTGGACTAATTAGACTTCTTGGCTAATCAAATCTCATTAAAGGAAAAGAAAAACAATCAACCACTTTCTAAGCTAAACCAAAATTTTAAAAAGATTCTACTTTTTTATTCTGATAAATACAATCTCTCCAAAAATAACTCAAATTTAGAAAAAAAAACAAACTTTTAACTCTTATAACTATAAGTCTCAAATTCAAAACTTGATCATTTGATTAGGTATAATTTTTTTATCAAACGACTTGAAAAAGAGATAATAACATCATATTTTTCAATCACAATCTCATATTTTTTTGTTATAAATGAGATAAGTATTAATTAAGTTAAAGATAATAATATAATAATTTTTTCGAACTCTTAAAATTTAATCATTTTTTTTCCGTTACTCACTTGTATTATAACTCTCCTCTATTTGTTTCACATTATAACAAACACACATTAAAAAGAGCCCCAAAAAAAAAAATCTCTCACACTTTTTCCCTTTATTGAATTTATTTTGAAAAAAAAGAAGAAAAAAGATTGTTTCTTGAATAGAGTTTCAAAGCAGAACAACAATGGCAGAAACAGCAAAATATGAAGCTATAAATGGTGGAAATCTGTTTACAGACATGAAAACTCAGTTTTCTCTTCTCAAAACTAAAAGAACTGTTGGTTTTGCATATGGGTTTTTGTTTATTTTCATTATTGTTACTACTTTCTTAGCTTTTACTCCTTCACAAAACTCTTCATCACCATGGTTTTCTAACATTTTTTCTCTAACTAAACAAGAAGATGTTGTTACTACTACTTCTTATAGATCTCAGTTTTCTTCTGTTTTCTCTAATCTTTTTCCAAAATCAAGTTTTGAGCAACCCCATTTGGATAAAAAGGGACTAATTGTTGAAAAAAGTGAAAATTATACTCAAAATAATGATAAAGGTGGAGTCTTGGAAAACCCCTTTAATTCTTCTTCTGTTTTGAGTGATAAAGTTGGAATCTTGATGGGAAATGAGAGTGTAAATCAGAGTTTTGATGATAAAGATGGAATCTTTAAGGCAAATCAGAGCTTAACTGAGGGTTCTAAGTCTGTTGCAGCTGTGAATCAGACTAAAAGTAGAGATTTTGATGATAAAGTTGGAATCTTGAAGGGAAATGAGAGTAAAAAAACAGCACCAAAGTTGTCTTCTAAGGGAGAAAGTGCAAATGTGGAAAAGAAAAGAGATGTTGATTTGGTTAAGTCTTTGTTGAATTGTGATTTCTTTGATGGGAATTGGGTGAAAGATGAATCTTACCCTTTGTATAAACCTGGTTCTTGTTCACTTATTGATGAGCAATTCAATTGTTTTCTTAATGATAGGCTTGATAATGGTTACTTGAAGATGAAATGGAAACCCAATGCATGTAGTCTTCCTAGGTATGGGCTCTTTAATGTTTCTTGTTTTTACCATCTCTAGGCATAATTGTTTAACTTTGAATATGCACATCTAAACACCTCAGCTCGTCTCTATTGTGTGTCAGTTGATCACTCTACATTACAAAATGAAAAATTTACATGTGTCACGACAGTGTTAGGTGTCCACAACACACAATGGAGACGAGTTGAGATGTGTTGATGTGCACTCTTAAGGTTCGAGTGCTTACTTGCCCGGCTAAGGCGAATTTTGAGTGTCACTTACTTTTGATCAATTATGTAATATATATGTTATGTATATTAAGATTGATAATCTTTGAATTGTTGTGATGGTTGAATTTTGGAACTTATTATCAGATTGAATGCTACTCATATGCTGGAATTGTTAAGAGGAAAGCGTCTTGTTTTCGTTGGCGATTCTTTGAATAGGAATATGTGGGAATCCCTTATTTGTATACTTAGAAACTCTGTAAAAAATAAGAAAAAGGTTTATGAAGAATCTGGAAGACACCATTTCAGGACAGAAGCTTTCTATTCGTTTATATTCGAAGTGAGTATCTGATGTAGCCGGATTCATTTCTAGTATTAGAATTCATCGTCGATGTGTTTTGATCGTTTGTGTAAAATTTTCAGGAGTATAAATGCAGGGTGGAGTTCTTTGTGTCTCCATTCTTGGTTCAACAATGGGAAGTTGCTGATAAAAAAGGAGGTAAGAAAGAAACGCTTCGACTTGATTTGATCGGAGAGTCTGCTGATAAGTATAAAGATGCGGATATCTTAGTCTTCAACACTGGTCACTGGTGGACTCACGAGAAGACTTCGTTAGGGTAAAATTTGTTTTTGTGTTCTTCGACAATACCTAATCGTGTATTTTTTATGCTTAATTAACTTCTAACATTAAACAATGCTGATTTTTTTCAGGAAGGACTATTATCAAGAAGGGAATCACGTCCACAACGAACTAAACGTTCTAGAGGCCTTTCGGAGAGCATTAACAACATGGGGTAGATGGATCGATGCTCATATCAATCCCAAGAAGACGTTTGTTCTCTTCAGAGGTTATTCTGCTTCTCATTTCAGGTAATAACGCGAAATTCAAAACCAAATCACATTAACTTGTCGATAGCTCTAGCTCTAGCTCTTTACCGTGTAGTTTAAGAGAAGGACTAGTTTATTGTTGTTATCACTTTGCAACCATATTCATCGTAAACTACTATCGTAGCATTGTTTTCATCGCCATTTAGATTAAATTTTATGTACATCCACAGTGGCGGGCAATGGAATTCTGGCGGGGCGTGTGACAGTGAAACAGAACCAATAAAGAACGACACGTATCTGACTCCGTATCCATCCAAGATGAAGGTACTAGAAGACGTCTTCAAAGGGATGAAAACTCAAGTCTCGTATCTCAACATCACAAGAATGACGGACTATAGAAAAGACGGTCATCCATCAATATATAGGAAACCAAATTTGACGTTAAAAGAGAGGAGATCGCAATGGAGGTATCAAGATTGTAGCCATTGGTGCCTTCCCGGAGTACCCGATGCTTGGAATGAGCTCTTATATGCTGAACTTTTGGTAAGACTACACCAAAAACACCAAGCGAAAAAGTCATAGGTAAAAACAAACACCATGTTGCACGGACTCTTCAAAAATGTCGTTCAGGTGCTTGTCTAATCCTCAAAAAACTTCATTTTTCGAGAATCTAACACGGGTGCGTTGACATTTTTGGAGTATACGTGCAACATAGGATGTACAAACACATATACATACAAGGTGTCCATGTACATTGAAATAATATCTCAAGCCTATACAAAAAAATGTGTTGGTTTTTCGTTGTTCTCGAAGTTACATAGAACAAAAGGCTCCGTACACATCAACCTCTTCAGATTTGACTTTACTTGTGGGATTACACTGGTATATTATCGTAGTTGTAGTAAATTATAGTATGTGAGAGAGGAAGAGAAAGTTGAATTTCCCTTGAAAAAGGGATTTTTTTTGTTTAATTATAATTCTCTCATGCTATAAAGTATTTTTCAAGTCTCAAGGGCTTGAAAAGTGTAAATTCTTCAATAATTTATTTTATTGTTTTTTTTTTGAATATTTTAAAGGTATGATACTTTATTATTCTTATATAGATCATGTTACGCATAATAATGTTTGTCGAAAATCGTGAGTTTATTTAAATATTATTGTATCTTGTCTAAAATATATGTGTTTAAGCTTTTTCATTGAAGTGGTTTAAATTAATTAATTGATGTTGACTAGGACACTAATTATCTTTCGATACTTTTGAAGAGAGCTTGCGTATCGCGTTTAAAGACATTTGAAACTAATTATATACGTCTTTTGATAGTTTATTTTTACTTGTTCATTATTTTAAAAAATTATTCTCACCACTTTTAAGATAACATATTTAAACGCTTTCCTTTTCGCGTTTTACTTTAGCATTATTTTTTATTTTTAAGAACATTAAACATTAATAAATATGGAGATTGTGATATATTTTTCATATCAATCTTTGTGTTTTAACGAACATATAAAATTTAAAATGAATAAATAAAAGCGGACAGAAAATATTAGATTGATTTTTATACTTTAGTCCTTTTTGTTGTACTTCACATGGGGATGTTTCGACTATAGAGTTGTCACTACTTGTTTTGAGATAAAACCATACGTTGTACAATGTCGGTGTTTATATTTGATGATAAAAGTTAAAATTTTTATTAAACGATTAAATATTTAAAGAAGTCATCGTTATTTTTATCATCTATTATATATACGTAAAATATAATATATGTAATTTTTATTGAAAGGTTTTCAAATGAATCTAGCTCCTGTACCCCCGATTATATTGATTAAGGCCAAGATCGTTTGGCTTACGTGCTAGTTATGTAGTGATTATTATATATGAATAGATTAATTTACAACTACCAGAAGTCAAAATACATAAAGTTCAACCTTAATTGATATCTATTTTTAAGTAGACATTTAAAATTTACGGAGATACGTAAAAAAAAAAAAAAAAAAAAAGGGAATGTTATAGGACTATAATTATAACATTTTTTAGTCACGGGTGGTACGATATACTGACAATTGTGATTCAAAAGTATTTGGAGCTTCTAATTCAAGTTTTTGGACTCTTTCTTGGATCCCCACTACTTTTTTTTCACATAATTTTTATTTCGGTACATGTTGATCTGATATGTTTCTTTTATTAGAAAAATTAATTAAAGGTATATTTTATTATTATTTATTTTATTTTAATTTATATGATACATTACGACTTTAAGAGTCAAATAATTTAAGTTTAAATTCCACTAGTTTAGGTCATAATACTTGTATTTGACGATAATTTTGAATATTACTTCATGTACCATGTTTCGTTCTCTTGATACATATATTTTAAAAGGCGAGATACATGTTTTATTAGTTTGAATTAAATAGTTGTAATTGATTTCCTTAGTTAAAGAAGTAATTGACTACTCTAACAGATTTTCAGCATCCAACCTATTAACTGTATCATATTTTCCAAAATTATAGATTTCATAAAATCAAAACAATTGTAAACTTCACCTTCTTGGTAGTAGATCGTTTTTATTTCTTTCCTTAATTACATTTATCTATGTCTATCTTTTAATATATATATATATATATATATATATTATTTATGTAATATATATATATATACATCTTCTCCCTCCTATTTTTTAGATTACAAAAAAATTTCTTAAATTTCGTGAAATCCAAATAATCGCATTCTAATTTCGGGATATCACTCAACGTCTTAATGCATAACATCTTGATTTCGGAGACAAACTTTATTTATGTTAAAGTAGGAACAAAATCTAAATAAGGGCCTAAAAAGTGACATTTGCATAAATCAGCCCAATTATTAATGATATAACAGGCCTCAAAAATTATTTCAGAGGTGGATCAGAAAATTAACATTTTTGTTTCAAGCTTAATGGGCCTAAAAAAACTAGCCCACTGGAGCCTTATGAACTTATGATATATGTGGGATCTCACCAGTAGGTCTCAATGATTTTTATGTGTAAGTCGTATATAACTACGTAGATTCATCAGTTTAACATGTCTAACATCTAGAGCCATCAATATGGGCTAGGCCTATTGGACCGATCTAGTCTAATCCGAAATTTTATAGGGATGGATTAAGATTTTTGTAGCCCATTTAGGAAAAGAGCTTTTTAGCCCGATCTGAATAAACCTGCTGATTTATGGGGCTTGAGAAATATCGGTAGAGCAGGTCCGTGGGTCAATAAAAATTAATAAAAAATATAATATAATATTAAAATTAAAAATTAAAAATATTCCAAACTCAAACAATTAGGTTAATATTTCTATTTAAATATTTATACTTTTACTTGAAAAAAAACTTAATAAATATTATAAAGATAATTTTATTTGTGGATATGATTAACAAGTAGTAACATTAACATCATGTAATATTGTTTTGTCGATATTTATGATAATATTTTTAAGTTTTTATTTATAATTTAATTTAATAATTATAAAAAATATAATTTTTTTTAAAAAGTGGATTGGCCCGGCAAGCCCGTAGCCCACGTACTTGTGGGTTGGGCCGACTATATTCTAGCTCACACCAAAAATAATAAGCCTGACCTGACCCGTAAAATGTCAAAGCCTGTATGAATTAACCCGGATGGGGTGGACTAGCCCATATTAACAGCTCTACTAACATCCACAAAATCAATGTGGTCACACATTCACAATTAGATAATTAAACTTTAGAATACTGGGATTGAACATAAGTAATTAAACTACACTAGTAACATTTTTTTAACCACCAGAATGTGATGCGCATTAGATGGGGTCGCTCCTCTTTTAATCAGACATTTCGAGTTTTAAGTCCTGAATATGGATTATTTTTTTTTGTTGGAAGCGGCTCCATACGAATGAAATATAAAATCCTACATAACGTGAATCCAAACCTTAGTTTGATTCCAATATGAATATCACACAGACTTAACTCAAAACATATTATTCTTTTTACACCATCGGTATATATGAAACTTAAATACTACTACTATGTATCATTTTCTTCTTTTTGTCTTTGGTGGAGGGTAATTAATAAGTGTCTACAATTTCATGATTTCAAAAAAATAGCATAAGGTTGATGTCACATTTATGCTAGAAAGCAATATCTTGTGAAGTAATAATAAATACTACTGTAAGTTTGTTGTAATACGTACTGTACTCTTAATTTATCATCAATGGCTAGAGGGGAAAAAAACTCTCTATGTACCTCATAAGAGTCATTATTAATTCTCTTTACTATAGCATTTATTTATTTCCTTTTAATGACTATAGTTTCCAACAACAACTTTATTAAAAAAGAATCTAACTTATATTCCCATAATTTTTTTTTCAATCTAATTTGTTACTTTTTGAACTATAATGTTTTAATTAAAGTACTCATGTTTGTTAGTTGTTTAGCATTTTGTAAGTGTTGAGAGGGTTAATGGAGTCTGAATTTTCACTATGGAGGTTAAAAGTAAGAAATAGTAAACACATGAAGAAATTTAAGAAGGCTTACTATCTATTATTAGAGCTGTCAACATGGGCTAGCCCACCCAATCCGGGTTAAACCATACAGGCTTAGACATTTTTCGGGTCAGGTCGAGCTAGTCCATTTTTTGTGTCGGCCAGAAAACGACCGGCCCAACCCACAAGTACATGGGCTATAGGCTTGCCGGGTCAGTCCTCTTTTTTAAAAAATTATATTATTTTTAGAATTATTAAATTATAATTTAAAAATATCATTATAAATATCGACAAAACAATATTACATGATGTTAATGGTACTACTTGTTAATCAAATCCACAAATAAAATTATCTTTATAATTTTTGTTAAGTTTTTTTTTCAAGTAAAAGTATAAATATATAAATAGAAATATTAACCTAATTGTTTTGAGTTTGGACTCTCTTTAATTTTAAATTTTAATATAATATTATATTTTCTAATTAATTTTTATTGGTTCACGGGTCGGCTCTACCGATATTTCTCAAGCCCCACAAATCAGCAGGCTTATTAAATCCCTTTTCTCAAATGGACTCCAATAATCGTAGCCCACCCAATTAAATCTCGGGTTAGGCCAGGCCAGCCCAACAGGCCTAAAGACTCTACCTATCATATATACATAAAAGTAATTTTAAACATACTTAAATAGTGTAATTTTTTTATCAAAGATAGTTTGAATCAGCTCTATCTGACTCCGCCCCTGATTGGAATACGTCAAACTCCTCTTTGGTCCAGATCTATTTTTGGGTTGAGTTTGGAAAACATATGAGATATTGTCTTCATGAGTCCAGACACTCTCACAAGACGCACAATAAGAATAAAACCAATGAAGAGACTTAACAATTTCAATTTGGTACTATAGATGAAAGATTAAAATTTTATAGCAGTTGTTATGCCTTATGTCTTCAGTCCCATCCTATATAGTTAATGTATATAACTTAAATTCTCGTTAAAGTTTAAGTTCTACAGATTGACGATACATAATTTTTTTACACTATTTCTTTAAATTTATCTACAATAACATATAACTTTTCATACCAGACGATTCAAACCTATTGAGGTTCAAATCAAGATATAAAGTAGATATTCTTATCATCATATATCTCATACACAACATTAATTGAATAAACATCTTTTTTGTATAATGTGTCTTTTAAGTAATCACATTTTTAGCAAATTAAAAGTAAAGAATATGTCTCACACATCCAAACATTAGCATTTTTACTTAATTTTAGATTATTCATCATATAAAATTAAGGAAAAATAACTTATTTCTTTCTTCTAATTAGTAAAAAAAAACATCAAAATTCCAAGCAATAAATATATTTTTTTCCCTCTTAATTAATTAAAATTCCTCCCAAACTTCTTTGCCTAGCTAGCTAGTTCTAAACTCATCATCACAAAGTATAGTTTATAACAAGAAAAAAAATAACAATAAGCAAAATGAAACACCTAAGTCAAAACCCTAATAATTTAATTTGTACACTCTAATTTTGTCATCACACTTATCAACTTATGATTATGAAGTGCCACCGCGTTCGAGGCGGCCACGGTGGTGGTTGTAGTCGTGGCAGGTGTCGTAGTAGTGGTGGTTGTGGTGACAGAGGTTGTAGTAGCAACGCGTTCACACGAAGGACACATAGTGAGAGTTGTGGCAGGAAGTTGCATGTAAAAAGGTTGTGAAGATTTTAAAGCTCTTAATTCTTGAAGCTCTTTATGTAGCCTTTTATTCTCTTCTGTCAATGTCTCACAACATTTCTTTAAATATTCACAATCTACTTCTGTTTGCTTCAATTTTGTCCTGAAAATTTGAAAAAAAATAAAAAATTAATACTTACGATGTACTTATAATCGTAAAAGTTTTTTTACACTGTCAATATATATAATAAGTCACATTATGTTACTCTTGTTTTGACTAGTCACGTGGTCGAGTTACAATTATTGATGATTTGATTATCTTAGACCATAACGATTCAATATTATGAGTATGATTTATATACTATATATAAATTATAATTACTTAGTTAATTAATTAATTACCTTGCTCTTCTATTTTGGAACCAAACTTCCACTTGTCTTGGACGAAGATTTAATTGCTTTGCTAGAGCAAGCTTCTGTTTCTGCAATTATAATTTTTCATATTTCAGAACACAACATTAATGTACCACAAAAATTAATATAACAAATAACATAATGTTCTACACTCTTTTTAAAAAATATAAATATCATAAAATCTGCTAGTCGAGTTTCTTATACAAGGTCAGAGCAAGTGAAGAAGATAGGATTTTCATTAAGGAAGTTTATAATATGAAGAAGTAAGCACGGAGGTCAAAGATGATTCAACATCTCTTACAAATATATATAAAATATAATTTTAATCATGTATAATTAACTTAATTTTTCATCATAAAAAATCCGATAAACCCCTCGACCGTACCTAGCTCTGCCCCGACTCAAAGCTAGTATACTATATGAACTCTATATAGTACCTTCAAGTTAGTATACTATAGTAATTGAATTCACAATTAAATATTAATAGATATTTATTGTAAATGTATTTTTCCTAATTACATAAGGTCTAGAAGGAAAACCTTGGCATAGCGGATTAATTCGTAATCATGTGATTAAGAGATCATAGATTTAAACTATGAAAACTATTTATTGTATGAATATATATATATTTATAATCCGATCCTTTCACAAATCCTGTGCATAATAAAAACTTAATATATCAGACTACATATATAGTATTTATTCTACACAATAAAAATTATTGAATTTACGTGACCATGTAAATTAGTCCACCTCTAAGGTAACATGAATATTATAAAAGTCAAGACATGAAATCAAAATAATGATTATGAAGTTTGACTTACAGGATTGAGTGTGTTGTGTTCTTTGAAACTTTCTTCAAGAAAAGCAGATTGTTCTTTTGTTAGTCTAAGTTTTTTTCTTGCTGATGCATCTAATTCTTCATCACTTATTCTTGAACAAGAATAATTATTACCATTACCCCATCGATTATTATCGCGATCGCGTTCACATTGATCTCTTTTCATATTTATTAATTTTCCATTTCTATAAATCGGAAAATTCATTTGAAAATTTGATATTTCACTATTCGGAGACGATAGCGCCGCCCCTTCCTCTGCCTCCTCCGCCACCACTAACTGCATCCGGTTCGTCATGTCCAACGCCGGTCCATTTGTTAAACCGGCCGGTTCATGAGTAGCTACTGTTGAATAGTTAATATTATTAAAAAATAAAGATATCTATTTCAAAGAATAAATCAAATTATATTTACATCCTTATCAAAGCATGCTCAATAAATAATAATACACATAATTCAAATGATTGTTTATTATGTCAAATAATCTATTTTCAACAAAATGTTCTATACACCTCTTTCAGAAATAATTAACCTTTCTACGTCACACAAAATAAGAATAAAATTTGTATACACCTTACTTTCTTTCGATAAGAGATATTACTGAATATGTTGTTATCATCATTATGTTTTACATATAACACGCTCTCTCAATCTTTCTTTTTTCTCAAATACTTTCTTTTTATGACAATTTTTTTTAAGGAAAACAAGTACCAAGTTCAAAAAGCATTTTTAAAGTCATTCGTAATGTCAACTTGAGATCTTAATTCAACCAAAAAAATTAAAAATGTAAAATAAATTATGTTTGAGATTATCCAAAAAGGGATCTATCACACTAGCACGATTTTAAAAAAAAACTCTATATAAAATAAGAATTTTAAGTTCAAAATATTGACAATATTAATAAGATATTATGTCATCTAAAAACTAATGGTAGATGATTATCGTAAGGGGCATATGTATTATAGCTAAGTTAAATTACTAATAATGTAAAAAGTTTATTATACTATTAGTATATGAGCAATAAGATTTATCTCAACAAACCAAAGAAAGTTTGTAAGATTGATGTTTTAATTTGAATAATCTCTAAATACAAAAATAAATAACCCCTATAAGTAAGGGACAAA
Source organism: Solanum pennellii (assembly GCF_001406875.1). Taxonomy (NCBI): domain Eukaryota; kingdom Viridiplantae; phylum Streptophyta; class Magnoliopsida; order Solanales; family Solanaceae; genus Solanum; species Solanum pennellii. The sequence goes on along the minus strand of NC_028646.1, from coordinate 78,654,495 downwards.
GAAAAATCATTATAGAAAACTTAAATCGCTAGAGAGAGTACACGTCTATTTACTTAATTATGTCTACGACAGTTCAAAACATACGAAGAAAAAATACTCACAATTTTGAGAGAGCCAAGGGAAGGAAAGTTTTGAACAAGTGTTGTTAGAAACTCCATGAGAAAAAGGGATGAGATCAAGTTGAAGTGATGGATCTATTGATGATGACCTAATTTCTTGATGATTTTTTGATCTTTTTTTTCTTCCAACTTCATCTTCAACTTCATTACATGACTTCCCTAAAACCATGCAAAACCCTACATCTTTGTTAACCTTATTCTCATGTAAAGAAGAAGAAGATGATGATGATTTTTCAAGAAACAATATTGGTTTTGGTGTATTATCCCCTCCTAAGCTCAAAGCTAACTCCATATTGATAACTTTTTGAGGAAAAACAAAAAAGAATAGAAGCTTTTGAAAATGGGAAATAGTTGTGTTGAAGAAGAGAGAACTTAAGGGTCAATTTAAAAGAAGGCATTGTCCAAACCCTCTTTAATACTATTTCTACTAGATGTACTTTTCTTTTTAGATATCTGGTATCTGATATCTGTATTAAAATTTATTTTAAATTTAGATTCGTACATTACAAAACTTATTTTTAAGAATGATATTTTTAATAATTTTTTTATACTCAAATATAAAATATCTGATTAAATATCAAGTATTATGTAGTTGCTTAAAGTAGAAAGATTGAAGGAAGAAAAGTTCAAAATTAATTATTTTTTCGTTTACTTCTATGCGTCAACACATATGGAACATTATTTTATTATGTACATGCATAATTTTAAAAAGAAAATAACCATTTTGAAATTTATAATTTAGAATAAGTCTTTAATGTTTGTACGACAATAGATTATTTGATAAAAGATTAAATAAAAAAATTAAAGCTAAATTTTTTATAATTATAAAAATATATAATATGTCACATAATGAAGAATGTTTATTTTATTTTCTTAAATAGATAAATTGACCGACAAATACTAGTAGTTAAATTAAGAGTGCACGTGAAACGACATAAATATACAACGGTTTGTACTTATGACACTTTTATAGTTTAAATTTAAAATTTAAATTTTATGTGTATCGAATGACTATATATAATAATAGTTAAATTTATAATTAGTTAGTCGTTTAATATATATATAATATTTGAGTGAGTTATATTTTTATGAATTAATTTTATTATATTTATTATTAACTGTGATTCATGATTGTGCGCGATTTGGTTAAATAGTTTAAATTTGAAATTTAAATTTTATGTGTATCTAATGATTATATATAATAATAGTTAAATTTATAATTAGTTAGTTGTTCAATATATATATAATATTTGAGCGAGTTATATTTTTATGAATTAATTTTATCATATTTATTATTAACTGTGATACATGATTGTGCGCGATTTGGTTAAGTAGTTTAAATTTGAAATTTAAATTTTATATGTATCTAATGATTATATATAATAATAGTTAAATTTACAATTAGTTAGTCGTTCAATATATATATATAATATTTGAGCTAGTTATATTTTTATAAATTAATTTTATCATATTTATTATTAACTGTGATTCATAATTGCACGCGATTTGGTTAAGTGAATGGTTAATATTAGTAGTTAACTTAACAATGAATTTATTTTAATTTACTTGTGCGTGATAGGAATTAATTATAAGTCATTTACACGTTTTATTTCAATTTCATTATCAAATTATATATAGACTTTTTTGTATGCATATTTATTATGTAAAATCTATGGACCATGCATATATTGCGTACAAAAATAAGAATACAATTATGAAAAAATGTGATTTTGATGAGGCCCAGGCTAGTGTTTGACTTTAATATTAATTACTATTCCTAAAATAACCTCCTTCTATCGTAAAAAATATTTATCACGTTTCATTTCTCGGAATTTAAACTAATTGTGAGTTGACAAATTAAACATCGTTTGTGGGATAAAAGTCATGTAAAGATGGATTCTTTATATGAACTAGAACAATTTTACTCATGAACTATAAAAAACGTACGACTCTCTATTCTCATAATTCTATTCCTAATATTTAGTATCTCGAGAGATAGCACTTACCTCTTTACCACACCGTTTTAAACTATAATTACAATTATTATCTTTTAACTTGAATTCAATTTGCAATGGGAAATGATTAGATTGACACCACAACTATAAATTAAATGTGTAATTGTAATAAGAAATATTATTATAAATAATTATAATTTATAAATTATGAGACGCACTCCCTATGTATGAGGACTTTAATTATAGTTAGATGCATTAATGGAATCGTATATTTGCTGCTTAATTATACGGCTACCAAAATCATAGAATTATTATTTTTATATATAAAAAAAAGTGATATAGCATGACTTAATTAAAAGCAAAAAATAATTAATTTAATAAGCGTTGTTAATATCGATTATTGCATATTTAATAAGAGTTGTAAATATTAATCACGTTTAAAAATATAGTAGGTGCCAAAAAAAATAGGTAGCCATAATGAAAGATGATTAAATGATCAAATCATTAAAGGTCAAAACCATCATTGTTTACAAATTTTAAACGTATTGTTCACCGTTAATTAATAATTAATATTTAATAATTTCTGTGATTTTGATTTGTATTTAATTATGATTGATTGTGTAAATTAAGATGGTGACTTAAAACATTTTATTCCGATGATTTAAATCATGAAGAAGAAAAAGATACGTAATTTATTTTTTAAAAAATTGTATGACAATTTTTTTTCTAAAAAAAATTTAAGTGATAAACATTTTGATACGAGGGAAATAATATATTTAATTCTTTATCAAGGATTCAACGCTAGAAATAAAAGCGTGAAATTCAGGGAGATTGTTTATAATTTACTTACCGTCTTATTTTAGTCGCCGTTTTAATTCTAATTTTTTTATAGGAGTAATAATTATTAATTTTGAATTTTAAAATTAAAGTAGACTATTATTTGTCATTAAAGTCTTAATATTAAAAATAATACAGGGTATTTAAGAGAAAACAATCAATCTACTTTTATTAAATAAAGATAACCTACTAAACTACATTTTACATTTATCATTATTATTTTTAATTAGCAAAAACAACTGATAAAATGAGAAGAGGAAATAACATTTAAAAAAGTGATTAAAAATAATTTGCCCCCTAATTTGACACCTCTCCCCGACCATATATTTTATCTGACCACATTTTGCTATTTCCAAAAAATAAAATTTGATAAAATAAAATAAATTTAAAAAATGAGGGATTAAATAAAATTTCTAGAAATGTTAAATATCCTATTATTACTTCCAATTATCACAACTTAAATGATTAAAAGCCTTGTTGATGTTTAGCTTTAAGAAAACTACAATTGATGTCTCTTGGAATCCAATGATGA